>NW_015167080.1:552436-557889 GCF_001447785.1 Gekko japonicus
TTCTTCTTCTTCTTCTTCTTCTTCTTCTTCTTCTTCTTCTTCTTCTTCTTCTTCTTCTTCTTCTTCTTCTTCTTCTTCTTCTTCTTCTTCTTTCTTCCTGTAGTAGCTACCTAGACAGCTCGTGCAAATGAACAGACTGTTGGGATTCTTTAGATATCCTGCGACAGACTTTGCAAAACCAATCAATTTGCAGTTCTTTCATAAACTTATGAGGAGGAGGAGGAGGAGGAGGAGATTGGATTTATACCCCACTCTTCACTACTCAAAGGAGTCTCAGAGTGGTTTACAATCTCCTTTCCCTTCCCCTCCCCACAACAGACACCCTTTGAGGTAGGTGGGGCTGAGAGAGCTCTTTTGAGAAATGTTCAGGAGCACTCCGGCATTGTAACACAGATTTTTAGAGATTGTATTTTTTGTGTTGCCTGTATGAGTTAAGTAGCAATACAAATATTAGATTCTACAGTAATTTCTATCTTAAACTGCTTGGACCACTGGGAACACTGGAAGGAGGCAAAGCGGAGACCAGCAGAAAGGAGGAATTATCAGTCTTTCCCTTTTCTGCAAACAGGAATGTCATTCTGTTGGAGGAACTGCTATTACATTAACATAATAGTACGTTAAGATCTAAGCCATTGTGCTGAAGAAAAGGGAAGCATATGTGATCAAGCTCAAGAGCTTTTTCAGATTTTGGAGCTGGCTGCAAGAATTTAAGACTCATACACAACACCCCAGCTTTACAAATCGGAGAATACTACTGGCGTATGTTAAAAGAGTAAGCATCACACTAGAAGAGCTTTGCACTTCTTGGGGTTACTTGAAACTAACTATTGGAAAAATGTTGTGTGAAGGAAAGCATTGTCTAGTGCACAGTGTGAATTAGATATGATTCATGATTTCCATGCTGGAGAAACTCCAGATTAAAAGCAGCAAGTCAGATATTAAGGAGATATATGGACTCAATTAGCACACATTAACCCCATATATCAAACTAAACGCTAGAGACAAACTCTTAACAACTTGCATTTGAAGGTCACAACACTACATAATGTAGGATGAAGACTGCACTGAACTGAACCTGTACTAAATTAGAAGTTTTCTGCATGGATTGATATGGCGTGCATGTGGTTTCCACATACCATAAGGGCTAATGTTCAGAGGTTCTATGTAAATAGTGGTAAACACTGCACATATATTAATGGATCTGTTCTCCTCAGTGTCTTGAAATCAAGACAAGAAAAGGTGTGTGTAATATTAAAGCAAGGATTGGAAATCTGAAGAAAACATTCTTGTCCCATAAGAATCAAAGATTTATCCCCTGCCTACCGTTTCTTCCCAACTGCTTTTTCAACATTTTGTGAAGTTTGTACAAAGGATCTGAAATGAACAAAAGACATCCAAAAGATATTCATCATTGCATTAACGAGATACATTGTGACTTGAGCCAGCCTGGAACATTTTTTAGTAACTCACTGCAACTATTAAGTATTCACAGATCAGACCTGAACAAGCACACTTGGGGCCAAATTTATGACATGTTATTAGTGTTTGCTGAGATTTCTCCTAATTTTTCCATAGCTAATATGAATTGTTCTTCCTCCCCACTCCCAATATCTTGCTCCATATTTTGTTCCATATTGTTCCATAACAATGTCTATATTTGAGGATATTAACGCTAACCTGAGGAGCTTATGCATGGGCCAAGTAAACTATGTTAATGGTGTCTACAATTATGCTTCAGATTTTGTGTTCTATGTGTCTTTTCATCAGATTACAGCCAAAAAATCTTGGAGGAGGAGGAGGAGGAGATTGGATTTATACCCCACTCTTCACTACTCAAAGGAGTCTCAGAGTGGTTTACAATCTCCTTTCCCTTCCCCTCCCCACAACAGACACCCTTTGAGGTAGGTGGGGCTGAGAGAGCTCTTTTGAGAACTGTTCAGGAGCACTCCGGCATTGTAACACAGATTTTTAGAGATTGTATTTTTTGTGTTGCCTGTATGAGTTAAGTAGCAATACAAATATTAGATTCTACAGTAATCTCTATCTTAAACTGCTTGGACCACTGGGAACACTGGAAGGAGGCAAAGCGGAGACCAGCAGAAAGGAGGAATTATCAGTCTTTCCCTTTTCTGCAAACAGGAATGTCATTCTGTTGGAGGAACTGCTATTACATTAACATAATAGTACGTTAAGATCTAAGCCATTGTGCTGAAGAAAAGGGAAGCATACGTGATCAAGCTCAAGAGCTTTTTCAGATTTTGGAGCTGGCTGCAAGAATTTAAGACTCATACACAACACCCCAGCTTTACAAATCGGAGAATACTACTGGCGTATGTTAAAAGAGTAAGCATCACACTAGAAGAGCTTTGCACTTCTTGGGGTTACTTGAAACTAACTATTGGAAAAATGTTGTGTGAAGGAAAGCATTGTCTAGTGCACAGTGTGAATTAGATATGATTCATGATTTCCATGCTGGAGAAACTCCAGATTAAAAGCAGCAAGTCAGATATTAAGGAGATATATGGACTCAATTAGCACACATTAACCCCATATATCAAACTAAACGCTAGAGACAAACTCTTAACAACTTGCATTTGAAGGTCACAACACTACATAATGTAGGATGAAGACTGCACTGAACTGAACCTGTACTAAATTAGAAGTTTTCTGCATGGATTGATATGGCGTGCATGTGGTTTCCACATACCATAAGGGCTAATGTTCAGAGGTTTTATGTAAATAGTGGTAAACACTGCACATATATTAATGGATCTGTTCTCCTCAGTGTCTTGAAATCAAGACAAGAAAAGGTGTGTGTAATATTAAAGCAAGGATTGGAAATCTGAAGAAAACATTCTTGTCCCATAAGAATCAAAGATTTATCCCCTGCCTACCGTTTCTTCCCAACTGCTTTTTCAACATTTTGTGAAGTTTGTACAAAGGATCTGAAATGAACAAAAGACATCCAAAAGATATTCATCATTGCATTAACGAGATACATTGTGACTTGAGCCAGCCTGGAACATTTTTTAGTAACTCACTGCAACTATTAAGTATTCACAGATCAGACCTGAACAAGCACACTTGGGGCCAAATTTATGACATGTTATTAGTGTTTGTTGAGATTTCTCCTAATTTTTCAAGAGCTAATATGAATTGTTCTTCCTCCCCACTCCCAATATCTTGCTCCATATTTTGTTCCATATTGTTCCATAACAATGTCTATATTTGAGGATATTAACGCTAACCTGAGGAGCTTATGCATGGGCCAAGTAAACTATGTTAATGGTGTCTACAATTATGCTTCAGATTTTGTGTTCTATGTGTCTTTTCATCAGATTACAGCCAAAAAATTTTTTCCCAAAAGATTAAGAGTGAAAACACCAAGGTTCCAATATCTCTAGGAATGGGTGGATTTTGTCTGTTTTAACAGAAGAGATTCTATCTTACCAAAGAATGTATAAAGTATATTGGCAAATCTTAGTTAACAGTACTAGTCTCATCTTAATTCCACCAGTTTCCGGTTGTGGTGCAGCAGCTTCAGACTGCACAGGGACTTGTAAATAAGAGGAACTCCTCAACCTTAAAAAACAATTTTAATACTCATGAGAGCCAGTTTGGTGTAGTGGTTAAGCGTGCGGACTCTAATCTGGGAGAACCGGGTTTGATTCCCCACTCCTCCACTTGCACCTGGCTGGATGACCTTGGGCAAGCCATATCTCTGGCACAGCTGTTCTTGAAAAACAGCAGTTTGTGTCAGAGTTCTCTCAGCCCCACATACCTCACAGGGTGTCTGTTGTGGGGAGGGGAAGGGAAAGGAGTTTGTAAGCTGCTCTGAGACACCTTTGGGTAGTGAAGGGTTGGGTATAAATCCAATCTCTTCTCTTCTTCTCTCTTCTCTGTGGGGTAAATTTGCACAGAGATCAAACTTGCCAACACCTGAAATTCTGAGAGACCCAGACCATTACTTTGAGCTGGTATTTTCAAACAATTACGAGGTCACCACTTGCAGTTTTATCAGTGAAGATGCAGCCTGTGTATCTTGGAAACACACTAGGAATTGCATGACATCTTCCAGTTACACAAATGTGTACATAGCTGCTTTCAGTACAGCATATGTGAGGCTGGAGCTCTACAAATTGATCATCTGTTTAGGCCCCTGGTGTTTGTACCATGATACGGATTCAGTGATATTTGTGAACTGCCCCGGTGATTGGAACCTCCCTATGGGCAACTACGTATTTAAAGGAGCTAACAAGTGAAATTCCTGTTGGGCAACATATAATGTTTTTTTCTGCCAGACAAAAGACTTATGGCTACAGGTTGTCAGGAGGGGAGGTGTGTCTCAGAGTAAAGGGCATTACTCTGAATGCCACTAACAGGGAAAAGATAAATTTTGACAGTTTGAAGGATTTGGTTTTTACATACGTTTCTGGCTCTGATCCAGGTGAAATAATGATGAGTCACCCCACCATAGTCAGAGACAAAAAGAACTTTGTCATTAAAACCAAAAATCTCAACAACAAAACCACCTCAGAAGGTGGTGTATGACAAGCAGATGCTCAAGGAGGGTTTTAAGAGCCTGCCCTATAGTTACTGAAATTGATACAAGGTGGCATCACCCTCTCTCAGCCATCCTTGTAAGCCCCAGCAACTGTGGGAAAAGTTATAAAAAGCCTGTTTTCAGACATTTTCTGTCAGGCCTGAAAATATTGTGTGGTTTTATGCTTGCTGGCAACCGTTGTATGAAGAATTTCTCAGATGTTATTTTTTTTCATAAAGTTTGTAGAGGGCTTGCCCTCCAACTTGAATTATGATGAACTGTTACCTCCTAATAAAACAAACCTTGTAGTCGTGGACAATTTGATGGTGTGTGCTTCTGATAATGGTGAAATCAAAAACACTTTCACCAAATATGTTCATCACCGAAATTTGAGTATTATTTACATCATGCAGAATTTATTTTGCTAGGGCAAAAGCAGCAGAACTATCACTCTGAATATCAAGTAAGGCTCCTAAGTAAGCTCAGTAGTCATGGGATAAAAGGACAAGTCCTCTTGTGGATCAAAAACTGGCTAATTAATAGGAAACAGAGAGTGAGTATAAATGGGAAATTTTCTCAGTGGAGGGTGGTAAGCAGTGGGGTACCACAGGGATCAGTACGCGGTCCGATGCTTTTTAACTTGTTTATTAATGACTAGCCTGCTACCTGTGCTTTGCTACAGTATCTAAGTTCCATAAATCCAGTTATAATACTGATCATGTGAAGTCTGAAATGTAACATTTGTTGTAGAAATTCTAATGGAGAAGATTGCAGTGTAAAAAATGAAGTGAGACATACGTACTCCTCCCCCCCCTCTACTGAAAGACCTCTCTGTTGTTCTGCCCTCAGATGCTAGGATCACCAGGCTGCTTGGTGAGCTCACTCTAGAGCAGGCCACATAGAACTGTCC
>NW_015167080.1:557933-566978 GCF_001447785.1 Gekko japonicus
CCACATTCCTAAGTTGCCTCCTCCTTGTAGTGTTGGTGTATCTGCCTTGACCTTTGCCAGGAGCTTTCTTGGGGGCAGTAAGAGGTGAGAGGTGTGAGGGGGAGTTGGTGTGAGGGATTGGTGATGTGGTGGACATTTCTTCAGGTTCATGAGAGAGGCACACATCGAAATGGCTCCTAGAAATGTCCTTTAGTATCTCCCCATAAACATTCATACCCTGGCCCTGCTCCTACACCTGACAGACACCGGCCTGTCTAGTGTTGGGAGGGATTCTATTTAAAGGCATCGAGGAGGCTGGGCCAGCAGCAGTGCTAACACAATCCTGCTGTCATTCTGCTGAGGGTTAGGGAAATACATCTTCTTGATGTTATTGAATGGGGTGTCCCTGCAATGGTGGTGTAGAAAAAACAGCTAGACATGGCTGCAGGTAGTTGATGTCGGTCCTTGGAGTCAGTTCTGCTAGAAATGGAGTTTTTGTTTAAAAAAGCCATAACACTTTGGGGGAAGAGACGGCTAGAGGTGCTATGGTCCGGGAGGTAGATTGCCAGCCAGTGTTCTCCGGGTAGGTTGTGGGGGGGTGTATTCACCACTAAAGAGATAGGTCTCTGGGTCACTCTTTTGGTGGGGAGCCGGTCACTGGGAAAGATACCCAACTGGGATACTCTACACAGGACCATATCCAGCCTGTGCTGAGGACACTGCATTGGCTGCCTATAGCGTACGGGGTTCGGTTTAAGGTGCTGGTTCTAACCTTTAAAGCCCTATATGGTCAGGGGCCTGCCTACTTGAGGGACCGCCTTTCCCCATACATGCCCCAGAGAGCACTGAGGTCAGGGTCACAACATCGCCTGAGTCTCCCTGGTCCAAAAGAACCAGAGCCAGGGCTTTCTCAGTGGCAGCCCCACGCTGGTGGAATGACCTCCTGGAGGACATCAGGGTCCTGCCGGACCTTTTACAGTTCCGCAGGGCCTGTAAAATGGAGCTCTTCCACCAGGCTTTCGATTAGGAGCCGCCACTGATGAATGTGCCCTAGAACATCTTCTGACCTGGAACCCTATTGGATGCTATTTCTACCATTGGGCTGATTTGGAATACCACCATCATCTGACCCTGTTGGATGCTGTCCTTATCATTGGGTTGATTAGGAACACCGCCATCATTAGCTTGTCTTTTTTATCTATTAACTGATGTTGTTTAATTTTGTATTGTATTTTTAACTCTTTAACTCTGTATTGTTCTATGATATTTTAATCCTGTTAGCCTTCTTGAGCCAGCGTGTCTGGCAAGGCGGGATACAAATAGAAACTATATATATTATGGGGGGGACCTGCTTTTCCTTTAAAATTATACTCTGTGTTTATAAACTGGGTAGTTTCTGCTGCCACCAGGAATTTTAAGAAATTTCAAATCTTCTCTCTGTTTCTGCTGTTGGTAATGTGACCCAGGGTCTGGGCTTTCAAAGTTCTATGTGGCCCTGAGGAAGGATTGAACTGAATTCTGGGTTAAACTTAAACAAAATATGATTTATTGATTAAGGAACAAAAAATAAGTTGCTGGTTAACTGTAACTGTATTGGGGAAAAGGAACTGGTAAATAAACTGGCAAGGTATCACACAGTCTTTTGACATTAAGATCCCACTCTGACAGGAATCTCTCACATAGGCAGTCACACTGGCTTAGCTCTTTGTACAATTGGTTCTCTTTCTTTACTTTAGAGTCTCACAGACCCTTCTCATAGCTCATTCACATTTAAACTCTTAAAGCCATATATACTGAACTCTGAACTCTTTAAGTTTCCACACAGACTCTGCCAGCTCACTGACTGACTCACTCACTCTAAATCTGACCTCTCCATAACTCAGATTCACTCACTAACTGAATCACTAACTGAATAACTCCAACTGATTTCTCTGACTTTTGAGAGACACACAGATTCACTTCAAAAAACTGCTCCCACTCTCAGTCATCCTCCAATCACAGCACACTTGTTTCTCTCAATCAATCTACTCTTCTAGTGCTGCACTCCAACCAAACATTTAAAGACACACACACACTAAAACAAGGAATCATTACAGGGTGAATTAAATATTGTGCATTGCTTAGCACTGAAGCTAGGCAAGAACTTGCAAAAAACAGACACACACCAAAGGGAGAAAGAAAAATTAAAAGAAAATAGAAATTTAAGCAGATTTCAAAAGGATATAAACATTTATCATAAACTTTTTTACCCAGCTGGCCAATAGTTATGCATTATGATCCCATATAGTTTTACTCAGAAATAAGTAGGACTGCAGTGTCGGCCTCATAGTTCTAATGAATATTTGTCAGACAATGTTGTTTCATCAGCCACAACTACCTTGTCATGTCACTGCTTCTCCTACCAGAATCTGGGCAGTGTTCAGGAACTGAGCTCATTATCCATAGGTGCAAGATCTCTTTATTGACCTGTCCTGTTTCTACAGCTAATAGAACTGTCAGCTCTACTGTCAGTCTCACATCAGGTACACCAGAAACCTATTAGAATGAAGCTTCGAAGGAAACATAGAAAATGGAACTTTCCAAGGGCACAAACTTTTAAAAACTAAATTGGATTTTATCTGAATTTGTGTGCTAAGTGAGCTGGGCATAATGACTAGAACTAAGGAGAGTATCTAAAATTTACATTTTTATTTTCATATCTGTGCCTGGAGAAGGTGGTAAAGCTCAGGTTTCATTTTTTAAAACCCCACAATTAACAAACCAAAATTCAGGCACAAATTGCAAACAATTGTATCGGTCCAAATTCTAATCTATTTTTTAGCCTGAAACATGTGCTGTACTTAGACTTTACTGGTGGTGGGAGAAGTTTTAAAAAATTAAATTAAAATTAAAAAATTAAAAAAGCGACATCCATCTGCAACAGGAAACAAGGAACTCTATAGAGTTACCATAGAGTTTCTGGCAATTTCTAGAGCTACCTTTTGTCACTTCAAGCTTGTACCCAGAAGTGATAGAGCTATATCAGCGACCCCCAGTGTTCCCCACCCCAATGTCCCTGCCCCCAGCCCTCCTGCCAGTTTCCAGGTTTCTAGCAGTACTCCTTTTAAGACAGTTACAACTTGGATTTTTTTCTATTATGCCTTGAAACTTTCTTTTCTTCCTCACACGAAGAGCTTTAGGATACTTAAAAGTGTGCTTGCTAGTCTGTAATGTTTTTTTCCTGTAATTTTTTGTGGTCCTAATCAAATGTATTACTGCTTTTAGATTTGAATAGAACTTAATAGACGATCCTTGATGCTCTTAGAAATGTTGAACTATAACAGGGGCTGCGGTCACACGGAACATTATCCATGCGAGTCAGACGGAAGACATGCGGGTTTTCGGGGCGCGATCTCACCGGCACATCTGGGAAGTGTAGCACTCCCGTGGCTCAAACGAGGCTTCCTGCCGAAACCACGCGGCAAAAAACTAGTACCTCCGAGGTACTAGTTTGCGACCCCCAGTGTTCCCCACCCCAATGTCCCTGCCCCCAGCCCTCCTGCCAGTTTCCAGGTTTAGTCTGACAGCCCTAGCAGTACTCCTTTTAAAAGTCAGTTACAACTTGGATTTTTTTCTATTATGCCTTGAAACTTTCTTTTCTTCCTCACACTTTATTTTTGTATGGTATATGTGCCATGACAAAGAACTTTAGGGTACTTAAAAGTGTGCTTGCTAGTCTGTAATTTTTTTTCTGTATTTTTTTGTGGTCCTAATCAAATGTATTACTGCTTTTAGATTTGAATAGAACTTAATAGACGATCCTTGATGCTCTTAGAAATGTTGAACTATAACAGGGTCTATTATTTGAAAACGTCTGATGGATTTATTTTTCCCTCATGCTTTCAGCATATTAAAGTTTTTGTAAGCTTACAGCCCTATCCTAAAAATAAGTTCCAAAGAGTTTAGTGAAACTATTTGGTAAGTATGATTAAAATTGCTGGGTTTGAAGGTAAATAATTTTTTCACCATTTTAAAAGCAAACCAAATATACTATTATTTATCACATGGCAGAGTTACACACAGGAAGCATATAATAATATAAAATACGTAACCAAGTTGATACAGTGAGTATACAGACCAACTGGGTCATCCCCCTAAATAATAAGGTCTAAATTGTCAATCCACTCAGTTGCAGCTGAGGAGGGTTCAAAGAGCTCCATCACATCACCCTGGAAAGCATGATGCTCACATTCCTGTGACAGATGGAAAATAGTTTGGCGGGCTGCACCACAATGGCATTCAGGCCCTGGCATTTTGCCCAATTTAAACAACAGGTCTGCACAGCTGTCAAGGTCTGTTTGTATTCCATTAGCCGTCTTCCATACTTTACACAGCAAGTCACATCCTGCGAGCCTCTCATTGGTGTTTATCTGGTTATGGATATTGGGTGGAACTGATTGCATCTATGTTTGCAACCATTCATTCCCTAGATTGAAATGTTGTGATTGTAGGATTTGTGCACATCTTATTGCTGGGTGTTGGGATCTTAGTCTGGATAGGCCTGCATCAGCCATGTCTTTGTGGATGGATAACTCTCTGGTTTCAATTATCTTTCTATATTCACAAAGAAGACCATCTTGTCTTTAGAGATGCAGGGGAGCAATTTGGCACAACGTGGGTAGCCAATAGGTTGTAGTGGGTTTAATACATCAACTGATGGTTCTCATTGTATTGAGTTGGACATCAAGTAAAAAAGCAATATTCTGTTGTGATGGACTGCACTTTTTAAGAGGCTTAAAATGCTGTACATACAACTACAGGACTATGAAGGGGTTAATTCTTGACAAAGTCAGAGAGTCTTGAGGGACAAGCTGCTTCAGGCAATCTGATTGGTCAACATCAGCTGAGCAGAAAAAGTCCTATGAAAGCTGTTTGCTGAGAAGATTGAGTCAGATTCCTTCCTTGAGAAGAGACATGTACTGAGACCGTCTGGGAATAGCCCCGATAGAAAAGGGTTTAGTGCTGACAAAGTCAGATTTCAGCCATGACTGAATACTGTCTGAATTCATCATTAGCTGAGAGCAGTCAGAACACAGACAGAGAACTGGAGGAAAGTTTGGTATGGGTGAGTGGGTAGTAGAGAAGACTCCCACTTAGGCCAAAGGAAAGGCACAGACAGAGAACTGGAGGAAAGTTTGGAATGGGTGAGTGGGTAGTAGAGAAATAGATGTTCTAGAGAGAGAAGAACCTCTACCCAGTCAAACAGGGAGAGTGCGGAGACCCCTCATGTGGTGTGATTAGAAACTGCCTTTAGGGACCTAAAAGTCTGTTAATAACTCAAGAAATATATTGCTATTCCATGAGAAGGGGTTTGGATACTGGAAAGAGGGTACCAACTTTCTCGGGAACTAAAAGAGTCAGTGATTATCTCTCCTTATATATAATTGTGAATGGGGTGACACTTTGTGAACATTCCACACACTCCTAAATCAGTTGGCTCCATGATGTGTCACTCAGAAGCTGTCCCTATCCACTGGCTGTGTTGACTGAGTCTCGCCTCCAAGATTCTAAACAGTTTGCTGTTCCTCTCCTCCCCCATAGCCAATGAAAACACCCAGTGTAAACAAAAAAACCTCATCAACTTTCTTTTAGTTGCAGCTAGGATGCTTATTACTCAATGTTGGAAGAATGATAAAAGGATTTCCTTGGATAGATGACACACTAAATTAAGAAATATAGCAACACTTGAAAAATTAACAAATAAGATTAGATTAATTCAGGGGAGAAAAAAGAAGAATGATTTTAAGAGAATTTGGAACAGTTTTATAATTTATTTAATGGAATTTCCAGACTACAGGTCGTTAAAGAATTTTCTTTAATGGATGGAGAGCTTTACCTGATAATTTGAATAAGGCATTGAATAGTTATATTGGAGTATATATTTTTCAGAAATGGAATCAATGATAAACATGTAAAGTCTCAGCCCCATAGGATGGAAGCACCCCCCTCCCATTTTCTCTTTTCTCCTTTTATCTAGTCTTTCTCTCTTCCTGGTTTATATACTCTCATTTTTCATTTTATTTTTTCCTCTGGTTGCAACATCATCATAATATGATCTTTTATATATGATCTTTTTTTAAATATCATCTTTTATATATCATCTTTTATATATCATCTTTTATATATCATCTTTTATATAAGACGTTATCATATAATTTTGTTTTTCTGTTTTGTTATTGGCATTTGTTTCGTATGGGTATATATTCAAAAATTAAATTTAAAAAGCAAGGGATTAAACCTTGCTTAATGAAAAAGAACAGAGTGGTGAGAAGCTGCCCGTTGCTCAGCTGTTTGGTTTAAATGGCTGAGAGCTATTTAAACCACTGCTTTTTGCTCCCTGTGAAAAGCTGTGGGGAGCAGAAAGCAGGGATTTAAATTGCTCTGGGTGGTGAACAGAAAGCAGGAGGTGAAAATGCTTGGAGCCATTTAAACCCCCACTTTCTGTTCCCCATGGCTTTTTGTGTTGAGCAGAAGGCAGTGGTTTAAATGTTCCCTGCTTTCTGCTCACCACAAGAAATAGTGAGGAGCAGAAAGCAGGGGTTTAAACTTAACTCGCTTACAAACCAACATGAACCGTTCATATTGGTTTGTGGTAGTTCATGCCCATCCCTAGAGGGCACTACTAAGAAGCAACTAGAACTAGAACTTCCAGAGTATGCAAGTGTGATTTCATACAATAATGAAGCCCTTAAATGCACCATCAGATTATGCTAAAGCCAAGTAGTGTGCCAGTAAAGCAACCTCCTTGTCAAATTCCTTGAGCATATCAAGCCTGTATGGAAAGCAAAAATAAAACCACCTCACATGCTGAAAGAAGACTTAATAGAACGTTCTACACCAGTCTTCTCTAGTTGTAAAGAAACCCAGTGGAATTCTGAAGATATATGTTTAACTACAGAAGCCTAAACAAACAGCTCTTTAAGATATTTATCTATTCACTTCTAAACATGGCAAATACATTGGGTAAATTGTCTGGAGCAAAGTTTTTTTTAGTACTTTTGATTTGGTATGCAGATATCAAATTCAAGTGACCCCAGAAGAAACTGCTTTTGTTACAACATAGGGATTCTTTCACTACTATAGAATGCTTGTGGGCTAACGAATCCCCTAGCACTTTTCAAAGAGTTGTCAATGACCTTACTAGGATGCTGAAAATGGTGTATGATTTTGTTTCCTTAAAACATGAGAGAACAATCTGTTGAAGCTGGCAAGGATTCTAGAGCTATGAAAAGAATCTAGAACTATGCAAAGAATCTGGATTTAAACTGGCAGAGAATAAGAGCCAGGTTGCGAGAAATCACATCACATTCTTGGGGCATATTATCAGAGAATGGTCTGAAACCTGGCCCCCAAAATTCGATGTGATAATAAGCTGGAAGACGCCAACAACTGTGGAGGGGATATAAAGATTCTTTGGATTCTCTGGTTTCTGCAGAAGATCTGTTGAAGGAGAGAATCTGAAGCAACTGTTGAGTGATGCAATAGCCCCAATGACAGATTTGACAGCGGAATATCTTTACAGTGAGATGGATGTGGTCTACAGGTCCTATTCCTTATACATCAAGAAAAATAATCTGCCTGGGGAAATAGTAGTCAGATTCTCGAAGAGACATGTGAGAGACTCTATTTTGAAAGCGATTACGAGAACACCCTTAAAAATCTGGGACAACAACATCAGGATTTTAAAAGATATCCCATTTGAAATAAGACAGAAGAGAAAGAAATATAAAGATTTAATCCTTTTTTTACAAACAAAGGGCATCAGTTACAGATGGTTAATTCCAGAAGCCGTCATTTTCAAGCTCCACTATATTATTTATTTATTTGACTTATATCCCGCCCTTCCACAGGGGCTCAGGGCGGCTGACAGGAGGCAATTGCCATACATAACAATAAAAACCAGATAAAACAATCATTTACATTTACATTTAAAATCGGTGCTCGCAAACCAACATCCAAGATGGGGTCTCCAATACAATGTTTCAAAATTCTACTAGCTCTACTTGATCAGTCTGTGTTATGTCCATTCTTCAGTTCCAGGGCTAGCTCGCATTGCCAAAATTGGCCGAAAAAAAGATAAAAAAGAAAATATTGACTCTGTTCCTAAAGCACGTGAGTTTCTGAGAACACAACTGGGGGAACCAGCGGAGAACAAGAAGGAAGAAGAAGAAAGCAAATCTGATGGCGAGTTAGGCTCGGTGTCTTCTGACGAGGACTCTTTCTCTGAAAGAGAAAATAAAGGCTGAAGGACTCTGAAAATTTAGTAATAACTTTGGGGTGCTCTGAGGGTTTCATTTAACAGATAAATGGATGGTTAAGTAGATAAATAGGTACCACTTCGGTGGGAAGGTAACAGCGTTCCGTGCACCTTGGTGTTTAGTCATGCCGGCCACATGACCACAGAAACGTCTTTGGACAGCGCTGGCTCTTCAGTTTTGAAACGGAGATGGGCACCGCAACCCTAGACTGGTTTTCGAGCAAGGGAACCTTTACCTTTACCTTTAAAAGATAAATAACTTAGCATAACCGACTATGTTCAATGTATTACTAGCATTTTAGATTAACATTGAGATAAGCTGATGTATTGATCTCCCACTCTTGGGGTTTTAGTTATTAGTGGGTTTCTTTTCTTTCTCCTTAGATGTAGTTCCCCCTTCCTATATTTTCAGTTATAGTTTGTAGTTTTGTGAAAAAACTAATAAAACAACTCCCCTTAGGGGGGTTAAAAAAAAAGACAGAAATACTTTGTTAGGATGGGTACATTTTTAACAAAATTGGACAAACTGCCAATGCAGTAAGGTGTGGTGTAACAGTGCAAAGTCTTGGAATAGGCCTGTAGAGACCCATGTTGAAATTCTGGCCCGTTGAATTATTTTGAGCTAGTGACTCTCAGGCTCAGCCCGATCTACTTCATTGGATTAGTGTGAGAATAAAATGGAGGAGAGGGGAACTATGCATTCCACCCCAAATATGTGATAGATGGAACTGTGAAACTAGTGCGCAGTCTGGCCACCAAGAGCTTCCCAG
>NW_015167080.1:569877-570060 GCF_001447785.1 Gekko japonicus
GACTTTAAATGCCCCCCGGTGTGTTACGATGGTCTGGGCGTCTGCTGTAGCATCATCTACTAGCAGTTGCTGGTTGGCCTGTGCCAAGTCCAGTTTGCTGAAGATTTTGGCCCCAGCCAGGGACGCTAGGCCATGGCTCACCACGGGAACGGGATACGCATGGTCTTGGAGAGCCTTATTGAT
>NW_015167080.1:570076-570255 GCF_001447785.1 Gekko japonicus
TCTGCACATATCCTGACGTCCCCGTTGGGTTTGACTGGGGATACAGTACCCCCTGGCTGACTAGGTGGTCGAGCTCTGCCTCAATCTTGGACTGGAGTGTAAACAGGGGCCGCCAGGCTTTCAGGCGAAGTGGATGCACTGCGGGATTGAGGTTCAGGGTAACCAGTGGCCCCGTATAG
>NW_015167080.1:570408-575980 GCF_001447785.1 Gekko japonicus
CCCTTAACTATGACCAGTTCCAAGGGCCCTTTGTGTTGGAAATGTATGTGTTTACAAGGTCTGATGATTCAGTAATTATAGGGTTAACTTGTATTCCTAGTTTGCTATTGTTTAGACTGACCTGGAAGGGATACCTGGCACTAAGCCAATGGGGAATTAGCCCGGGAAAAGTAGCTTCTACTGTGATACAGATTGGTCATTTGTTTCAGGTGACTTCCTTTCTAGGGGTCAAGAAGGAGAGAATCTCCATTCTGTGTGTGCTTCTTTTGACTATAGGCAGCTTAGAAATGTAGCTCTTAGTGTTATGTTAATTTGTAGTAATCCCGTGAACCCTTTACCCTTAGAATAAAGGTTTTTTAAAAGCAAAGAAATCTCTTCTTTCCAATAGAGCAAGATCCTTTAATAGTCTAAGTATTAAACACTTTTTGACTATTTTACAACACTTTGAAGTCTTTGTATTTTACGTGGAACTGGCCCACCTCCTTAATGGCGACTGACTTCTTTTGGAAGTCCCTTCGCATGAGGCCGGTGTCTTCCAGTGGGGGTCCCCCATTAGGGCAAAGCGTGTGAAGGGTTTCCTCCAAGATTATCAAGAGGGAGGACCCTGTGTCCAGTTCTATTACGCATGGGGCGCCCTCTATTAAGACAGTCACTTTAATCTTATTGGTGGACCTGTGGGGCAAGAAATGTACCTGGTTGCAATGTACTGAGGTGCTGTGGAGTTCTGCTGTTTCTTGATGGGTGGTGGTGCGGTGCTGGTGTTCCTTGGAGTGGCAGGCCCGGGTGATGTGGCCCTGTTTTCTGCAGACAATATCCCAAAAATGGCAGGACCTCCTTTCAAGTGTCTCTCTGCAGCTTGTGCAAGGTAGGGGTACCCCCTGGCAATACCTGGTGGGTTGCGGACGATGGCGGACGATCCCAATGTGACCTCTCGAATGCATTGGTGGTCTGGAGTGCCATCTCGAGATTCAGGTCAGTGGTTTCCATGAGCTTTCTGTGCAGCTTGGGATCGCGGATGCCCCAGACGAGCTGCGTGAGGATGATCTCTTCAACCCCTGACAGCTCGCAGTCTATGGCGAGCTGGCAAAGCTCGGCCATGTAGATGGTGGCCCCTTCTCCCACTTTTTGCGTTCATGCCCATAAATCCATTCGCCTCACCATTTTTGTGGGCTTTGGTGCAAAATACTCATTCAGAACCTTGAGGAGATCCTCATATGTTTTGTCTTCCAATTTGGCCGGTGCTATGAGGCCCTTGGCCAGACGGATGGTGGCTACCCCAAACGAGCTTATTAGCAGGGCCCGTTTCTTACTGGTGTCGGTGATGTCGTGGAAGGTGAGGTAGTTTTTCAGCTGGTCTACCCATGCTTCCCAGAACTCTGGATGCGTGTGGTCGAAAACTTCGATGGTTCCCGGAGTTGCAGCCATGACTCTAGGGAGGTGCAGGGAGCGATGATCGGAGGAATGGGGTGCGGTGCAGTGCTGCTGAGGAGCGATGCAGGGTGCGGTGTCCTGTTGATCAGTGCTCGATGCCGGTCCAAAGTTGGAGTGAGGCTCGCTCATCGGGATCCCACCTTCGTCGCCAATGTAAAGTAATGGAGTTCCAGGCATAGCATAGTGAAATCAGCTCACATTTATTGTTTACATTGGAATGAAAAGAGATAACGTAACTGGTATGAAGCTGTCTTATATTCGTGTGCACACTCACACCCAACACACCACCAATTCCCGTGATAGGTTCTATATACACGGCCCAGGTAACGATAGGTTCTCTTCAGGATCCTAGCATTCCCATTTGTCCTTGCTAGGATCCACGGTGGGTATTGTTCTAGACCCAAAGGTCTGTGAGTCTGGTAGACCGCATGGCCAGGTGCACTCGGTCACAGCCATCTTAATACATAACAGATTGTATTAAGAGTATTTATAGACAACAGTAGAAAAAAGTGTACAGTAGCACCTTAAAAACGAACTAAAATTTGTGGTAGGATATGAGCTTTCGTGAGTCACTGCTCACTAGTGTGAGCACATGACAACTCTGTTAAACTTATAATTCTGCAAAATTATTAATTTAGATGTTGCATGGGTTTTTTTTTCTTGTTTTCTTTTGTTGGCTGGGGCTTGTTTTTTTTAATGAAAGCCTTTATTATTGACCAGAGATGTCACAGAATCCAGTAGTTAGCAACCGACAGCAGTCAGATGGAGACAGTGAAAGTGGTGGTCCAATATGCAAGCCTTTCTCCCCACAGTGATTTACAGCAACTGACAATGTCAGCTTCTCTGCATGCTTCCAGACCCCAAAAGATGCTGCAGTATTTGGTGAAATTTCTTCCGTCATGTAGAAACACAAGTGTCTTTCTACAGACACAAAACTGATTGTGTATTTCAGAAAGCCTCAACATTTGGCTTTGATCAAAAATGCACAGAAGGAATAAACTAGCCAGACAACAGCAGGAGGAAGCTCAAGAAAGAAAAACCTGATGCTAAAGTGCAAACTGCGAACATTCCCCCCTGTCCTTTCCCCATCCTTATATATATAGTGGCTTGTATCCAAGAACTACTTTTCACCCACGGAAAGAGAATTCTGTTGGCAGAGGAAGGAATGATATCTGCCCGTTCTCTCTTCCCACTTCAAATGAAAGCTTCACTAGTGGGGCATTTCCTTGCCCACAAGAGATCACTAGGTATCGAGCTGACACTTAGGTAAATGTCACATTGAGTTAAATGAGCTCCTTCACATAATGCAAAAGTGACACGTTTCCAATATAACAGAACAAAGTTTGAGTCCAGTGGCACCAACAAAGTTTTATTCAAGATATATATACCTTAAATAAAACTTTGTTTTATTCTGTTCTGCTGCTTCAAACCAACATTACTACCCACCTGAATCTATGTTTCAAATATGTTACCACGGTGGATTCCATAGCCATTTATGCTTGTAGATATGCTGTACAAAATACATTCCATGCATTAAGCCCAGTTATTGTCACATTGAATATGGTACCACATTTATGCTTGCAGATATGCTGTACAAAATACATTACATGCATTAAGCCCAGTTATTGTCACATTGCAGGGAGAAAAAATGCTATGAAGTATTTATTGTCCAAAAACAAATATCCTACCAATTTTGAGCAATATAAAAAAGGAGCCCAGCCAGAGCTCACTTCATCAGATGCATGTTTATCCACCACCTGATGAAGTGAACTCACAGCCATAAAACCTATGTTTTAAGGTATCTTTTAAAAAAAGGTATCTTTAAGGTACCATTGGACTCCTATTTACTTTGCTGCTACAAACATTCTGAGCAATGTTCTATTAATTGAGTGTCACACTCTGCCAGCTGGGGGCCCAAGTCCTGGGTGGGGAGCTTGCCTTCCAGCTTCTCCTTTTTCAGCGTGCTTGTAAGCAGTGCCTTAGCAATGGAGAGGAGGAGGGTATTCCCTCACACTGGTTCCCTCGCTCTCTCCCCAGCCTCTGTCTGCCCTGGAGCTTTGTGGACAAGACCTGGCCTCCTTCTCTCCAGGCAGGCCTTATAAAGGATTACCTAGGATGAGATTTCCCCAGGGTCCCACCAATGCATCCCAAGTAGGGTTGCCAGTTCACAGGTCCTGGCGGGGGTTCCCCCAGATTTTGGGGCTTCTGCCCACTGCTGGCCAGCTGGAAGTGACATCATCATGGTTTGAAGCCGGTTTTACCATAGGGTTTGCAACAATGTTCTGGTTTGAGCACAAAACTCTATGGTTTGAAGCCGGTTTTACCATAGGGTTTTGCCCCAAAACCAGAATGCTGCTGTGCACTGTCCCTGACATGATGATGTCACTTCTGGGTGACATGTTGATGTCACTTCTGGGTGACATCATTGCATCAGGAGGTCGCAACAGGCAACAGCAGTTACCCCACCAATGCAACAAGGGGATCTGGCAACCCTAGTCCCAAGCCCCTTCAGTGACTGGCCTCTCAGCCAATGGCCTGTCTTCCCTCCACCCTCTCTAGCCAGCTATTTCCCCTCCAAGTCCTTAAAAGCTTCTCGTAGCCCCTGCTCCTCAAGGCTAAGGCCCATCCCATATTTCCCAGGGCTGTTTTTGGTATGCTGAGTCTCCTGCCTGCTCCAGGGAGTCCCAGAGGCCCTTCCCTCTCCTCTCCTGTCACTGCCCCCTGTTACCACCCCCTGCTGGGATTGCCTTGCCTTCTCTCCCCTGTTCATCTGATGGTGTATAGGGACAGTTGCCTGAGACCCCTGCTACACAGGTGGGGCTAGCCAGCAGCAAAGGGCACAGAAGGCCACCCAGTGCTGCAGTGGCAGGCTTTCCAGCACCTCAGAAGGAGGTAGATGTGTAAGTGGGGAGTACTTCATCCCCAGACACAGGTGTAAATGTTTGGTAATGCCATTCACATTAAGTGGTTCATAGAGCTATCTGTAGCAAATTTTAGACTCAAGCATAGTATGAAGTTAAGGAACCCTTGAAGGGTAGCTACTGGGCAGCAACAGTAGTAGATGGTGACACTGGCAGAGGAGCTATCATAGACAACAGCAGTGGCACTTCAGCTAACCCTAGTTAGTATTGTGCAGAAAAAGGCAACGGTAAACCACTTCTGATAATCTCATATCTTGAAAACCCTATGAAGACTATCCAAAATGAAAAAAGGATATATTGCTGGAAGTCAGGACCACCAGGTCAGATTCACTCAATCAGCTACTGGGGAAGAGCAGAGGACAAGCACAAGTAGTGTTATTCTTTTTTAAATTTTTTAAAAAATATTTATTGAAACATTTGAACAAATACAAATACCAACATCAACAATGTTAACAGCAAATTGAGCCTAGACGTGAGTACAACATATCCAAGACATTGGTTAATGTTCAGTTCCGCATTAATACCTTCAACCTTTCAAATCTCCAATTTATGTTCTAAACACCTCAAACATGTGATCAAATTAAAAATAGCATGCGAGTTATTACCATTTGCAATTGGTTTTGTCTTCTATATGAAACCCAAACAACCCCATGGACCAAAATTAGATCAAAAGCATATCCATGAAAGATAAGCAGCGTTTGGTGGGAGCACATCCTTGTCTGTCATGTAGTGAAGTAAATGGAACCAAATAGATTCAAAGCAGGAGGAAACAGGGGAGGAGTCTTTGTTTGATATCTGAATGACATTCGTGATTTTAGCTACAATAAATTGGTCCCAGATTTTATTGTGCCAAATTTGGATAGTTGGAGGAATGGCCAGTTTTCAGACAGAGGCTATTGCTATTCTTGCCGAGGTCAATAAAATCGAGATTAGCTCTTTAAGGGCTACTGTCCCCACCGTCGGATCTATAAGATTGAGAAGAGCCATTTCAGGACTAATGGGTAAATTAAGCAGGGTAATCTCATTGATTTGTCTGATGACTTCACACCAGAAAGGATATATCTTGGGGCACTCCCACAAACAGTGGAAGTATGAACCTGCATGGCCGCAATGTTTCCAGCATAAAGCGCTATGAGAGAGTTTCATTTTGTTCAGACTCTTGAAACCTTATACCATGGGAATCTTGTTGGCTCTGTTTCGGTGGCACTTCTGAGCAGGCA
>NW_015167080.1:576486-581829 GCF_001447785.1 Gekko japonicus
ATGAAGTTGATGCTTTAGAGGAGATTTGTCTTCAATGCCTAGAAGAATCTTATATAACTTGGCCACCACCCCCTTGATACCATCAGTGTGCATTATCAGCACCTGTTCAAAGGCTGATTTTGGTTTCATAAGAACTCCCTGGGATGCTAGGGTTTCTATTAGGTCTCTTAATTGTAGGTATTGATGCCGGGAGAGTTGTATACCAGAGTGCAAATCAAAGAATGCTTTGTCACATATCGTTCCTTGAAAGATGAAGTCAGATAGACAAATAAAATCTGGAATCCTCCAAGCTTTAAGGGCTTTTTTCTCTTGAGCAGGTGGGAACCAAGACTGATTGATTAAAGTAGATATGGGAAAGATGTTTGAAATTAACCTTTTCTTTCTGTGATCCCAGATTTTAATGGCTGCAGAGAGGAAGGGATTGTTGTGAATTGACTTAGGACGACGAGAAGGTAACATCCTTGTTATCTCCTGCAACGTGAAAGGTTTTGAATATTCTTGCTCCATCTGAACCCAAATTGATTGAGATTGTTGTTATTGTATTTGAATCACCGTTGCTAATGCTGAGGCATGAAAGTAGGCATGAAGTGATGGAAAATATAAACCCCCCAGAGAAGAGGGTTTTGTTAATATTTTCTGATTAATCCTAGATTTTTCCCCTCCCATTAAAAAGTAAGCTTTCTTTGCCAGAGATGTAGATGTTTGTCAGGAATGTGAATTGGCAGTGTCTGGAAAAGAAACAGGAATCTTGGTAAAATGAAACTTTTGATCAAGTGTATGCGATCTGGAAGAGAGAAATTAAGAGATTCCCAGTCCTTTAATCGTAGTCCTATGTTCTCATATAATTTAATGTGATTGTGACACAAAAGATCTTTCAAATCAGTCAGGATATGGATGCCTAAGCGTCTCCAATAATCTGTAACCCATCTAAAGGGGAAGGCTCTTTTCAATTGTGTTTGAGAGTTGGATTGAAGCCACATTGGGTATAATTCTGATTTAACTGGGCTAACTTGCAGACCTGAAAACTTCCTAAAATGAGACAATTTATGTTGAATGTGCACAATAGATTGATTTGGATTGGAAATATACAGTGTCAAGTCATCAGCATATAAATTAACTTTATGTTTGGTGTTACCCATAACGATGCCAGTAAATTCCTTGCATTGTCATAATTCTTCTGCTAGAGGTTCTATGGCAAGCATGAAGAGCAGTGGAGAGAGTGGACATCCTTGTAGTGTCCCTCTTGAAGGAAAAAAGGGGTAGGATAGATGACCATTAATATGTACTCTTGAGGTAGGATTGGAGTACAGTGACCAAAGAGCAATTTAAAAATTCAATCCAAACCCCATTTTCTTTAATAAGGAAAGCATATATGGCACCTTCACCGAATCAAAGGCCTTGGTGAAATCCGGAGCTAATATTACCGAATCAATTTTGCAATGGCGACTGTGTAGAATAACATTGAGTGTCGTTTTCAGCAACATTACCAGCAAGGAGTCTTTTTGGGATAAAACCCATTTGATCTTCTTTAATATATTCTGCAATAAAGGATTTCAATCTGTTGGCCAATATGGAGGTAAATATTTTCATATCATGATTAAGTAACGGAATTGGGTGGTAAGAAGCCAGGTCCTCAAGATCTTTATTGCCCTTTGGAATTGCTGCTATGATAGAATCCCTCCAAGACGCAGGCTTTCCCCCTGTTTGTAGTATATTGTTGCAAGGTAGTAACAGACGCTCGGCTAATACAGACCTGAAGCACTTATAGAATTCTGATGGGATGCCATCGACACCCGGGGTTTTATTATTTTTCAAAGACTTAATAGTGTCCAAGATCTCTTGCAGTGTAATTGGCCTATTCATAGAGTTCGCATGCTCAGCAGAGAGGCGATGAACAAAAGAAACAGCGTTCAGATATGAGTCAATATCAGGCATACTAGGATTACCTGAACAATACAGCTTATCATAAAAGTCAGCAAATGAATCAGCAATTTGTTTGGGTGAAAAACAAAGATTGCCATTGGATCTTATTGAGCCAATGAAGGAAGAATGACATTTATTGTTGACGCTCCACATCAGCAAGCGTATATTCTTAGGAGACTTTACTGAATGCTTTAAAAACAGCAAGGTTTTTTTTGTACTTGGGTGATGTCCAAGGCTTCAAGAGTTTCCCCTTCCCCTAAGAGTTTCTGGAACGTTTTCTTTCCTCCCGTGTGTTTGTGTTCCCTTTCTAATTCTGCAATCTGCTTCATCGTTTCAGACCTAATACAATTTTTTTCCCTTCCTTAGATGTGAGGAGATCATGATCATGGAGCCACACAGGACTGCTTTCATTGAGTCCCAGAGTAACGGAGTTGAGATATCTGGCAATGTGTTTTCCTTAAAGATGTTTTGAATATTTATTTCTAACACTTTTCTTGTCGACTCCTTCAATAAAATACTATGATCCATTGACCATATGTTGTTCTTATGTACATTTTTGTCTGCTCTCAACATGCCTTCCAGCCAGGCATGATCTGTTAAGTGTCTGGGGTTTATGGATGCAGAAGCAACATATGGGAGTAAGGATTGTGATACTAGCAAATAATCAATTCTAGTAAAGACATTGTGTCTGGCAGAAAAGTAGGTGTAATCCTTGTCCTTGGGGTGTAACAATCACCATATATCACAAAGTTGGTGTTTCACAAAAAGCTTGGACAATTTTGTATCAGTAGGCTGTTTTCTAAATCTCTGAGGGTGTAACCAAGATCTATCTAGTGCATTACCAGAGATGAAATTTAGATCTCCTCCTATGATAAGGTCTCTATCTTGAAATCTTTTAAGAGTGAAAAAAGCATCATCCAAAAATTTGATTTGATCCTGATTGGGAGCATATATGCATGCTAGCATTAATCGTTTCCCATCAAGTAGTCCCTTAATAAAAATATAACGACCTAAGGGGTCTGATTTTGTTGCTTGCAGAACAAAATTGATATTTTTTGCTAAAAGGATAGCAACTCCCCTACTCTTGGAAGAACCTGACACTTGGAATTGTAGAGGGTAGAGAGAAGTTTTTATAATTGCATTATGAATATTGTGTGTGTGAGTTTCCTGCATGAAAAGAATGTCAGGGCGTATCTTCTTGATGTGTTGAAGAACTCACTTTCTTTTAATAGGGTTGTTCAGGCCTCTTATATTCACAGAAATAAACTTTAAGTTGAGCACCATTACTGCTATACGTTCAAATCAACCAAGACTAACAAACATAAGCAGACAGAAATTGCATTTAAAAAACTTAAGAACTTTAACTTACTTTTCCCAGTCAACAGCACTTAGAAAATTAGTAATATCAGGGGGGGAAATCATGTAGAAAACCAGTGATCCAATCAGGATCAAACTATAAGTGCTCAAGAATACTGTGTTTAATGTTGAAATGAAAGGTGCTTTCCAACAAACCTTCCCCACCAACTATCTTTAAGAGACAGTAAAAGGTTAAAAACCTTTAGTTTACCTACACAGCTACCAGACTCAACTGTAATAAATCAGTACAAGAAGTTAATTGTTCCCCAGTAGCCCTCCCTCAATCAGGTTCCCTCCCCCCCACTAAATTTATAAAGTAAAAAACCTCTTTTATACAATCAGTTGTTTTCACTTAATTAATTAAGAATTACTGCAGTACAATCCCCATGTAAATCACTAAAATAGAAAAACAATTAATTTATATTAAAGTATTAAAAGACACAACAACAATGAATTGAATCCTTAGAGATGAACAATTTATGTATACCACTCATATATTTACAAACTGTTTTAAAACTTAAATTATCTAAACACTCATTTTTGAAAAAAACCAATCCGCGTGTCCGCTGTTCACAAAAACTGCAAACTAGCTGAGCAACATTCAGAAACTAAGCTAACCTTAACTGGAGCAAGAGAGCAACTCCACCTCCTCCCTTGACGAAATTGAACATAACAAGAAATAAATCAGATTAAGCAATATTTAAAACAACTCTTTATGCAGTGACTCTGAACCAAGTTATATGTTAAAAGATCTTTCAGATGCCAGGCTATGTTAAGAAGTAGCTTCAAGATCAGCAATATTCTCCAAATCCAATTCTGTAATGTTGCGCACCACAACCTTGTTGATGCTTTCCAGGGATTCTGGGATTTGTAGTTTTCTCTTCTGAGAGTGGTGCAAATCCAGATTGTCTGAGATATGCAGAGCACACAACATTTCCAGACCCGTCTCCTCATTTACTGCCAGGTAGGATGACCCTTTGTGCAAGACCTGTAGCTTTCCCGTTGGGAGCCACCTATATCTAATGTTAGCCTCTCTAAGTCTGGATGTCACTGGCTTGAGAGTATACCTGATGCGTAGAGCTTCTTGCGGGACAGCAGGAAAGACAAGAACTTTAATTTCATTGAAAAAAAGACCTCCATTGCGCCTCACCATTTCTTGGATTTTTTTCTTAATAGGCGTTCAAAAATTGTACCAGTATATCTCGGGACTTCATTAAAGGGCCAAGCCAAAAGGCTTTTAGAATGGTGGCCGTTATGTCCGTTTCTAAGTGTAGAATGGAGTTTAACCAGGCAGAGACAAGAGTCATGATATCTCCCACTTCCTCTGCCCCTTCAGGGACCCCCCCAAGTTTTAAATTTAATTATTTCACCTGAGTTTCCATGGCAAAAAGTCTTTCTTTAGTTTGTGATTCAAAGACATGCAGTTCTTTCACATCATCCCTCAGCGCATATCCCATCCTCATGGCAGTTTCTGCCATTTGTGAGGTCTGTTTGAGAGATTATTGATTTTCATATAATTGATCTTTAATAGGCTGGACTATCTGTATCCTCTCTTCACGGATCCCCTTCTCCATTTTTAAAAAAAGTGCAGGGAGATCCTGTTTCCCAAGCGCTGTATCTAATAACTCTGAAATAGCCTTTTTGTCTGCCATTACCGTTTTCTCCACCGGAGGACCCCTCAGGTCTGTTTTTGCTTCCTTAGAAGCGGCAGTGCCCGAAATAACTTTCGTAGATGTTTTAACAGTAGATGTCGATGGTCCGTTGTTCTTTCCCATCATTTAATCAGCTATTTGTGCTCAAAAACCAATGTTAGGGGAACACAAAGAAGAGAGTGGAGTGGAGCCGAAGTCTCAGGCAGCCATCATGATCGCTGGCAAAGCCATGTCCCCAAGTATTGTTATTCTTAATGACACAACTTGACTAAAACCAAAAGGATATTCAGTTGTTGATGTGCATGGATGCAAAAGGAAAGCCCAAAGATGTTTGATACATATAGGCTCGGTCACACGGGCAGGAAACTGCGGGGGAGAAGCGTGGCTGTTTGCCCTGGGGCAAACTACTGCG
>NW_015167080.1:581921-585148 GCF_001447785.1 Gekko japonicus
AGGTACTAGTTTTTTGCCACGCAGTTTCGGCTGGAAGCCTCGGTTGAGCCACGGGAGTGCTACGCTTCCCAGATGTGCTGGTGAGATCGCGCCCGGAAACTCCACCTGTTTTCCGTCTCACTTGTGTGGCTTCTGTTCCGTGTGACCGCAGCCATACTTTATTTATTTATTTCATTAGGCTTCTATGCCGCCCCACAAGCAGGCTCAGGGTGGTGCAAAATTCATAAAAATATGTATAAATACAGTACACAGTCTAAAATCCCAATCCATAAAACCGAACATCTGCATGGTGCCATAATATAAGTTTTTGGCCCCCTCAATTTACATCAGCATGGGGGAAAGGGGGTGAAAAGCAGTTAAAAGCCAACTAGATGTTAAAACCACTAAGAACCATTAAAACCCATTAAAATAGGAACCATTAATAGGAACATAGAAGATAAGTATGAATCAAGGTAAGCTTTAAATAATAAAACAAAAAAAAGTTTACGCTCTAACTATAGATACTGAAGAGGAAGAAATGGAAAGATTTTATGAAAACTGATCACACACCTGAACAAGATGTGCCAATAATCATAGGTGACTGAAACATAAAAGTGGGAAACAAAGTAGAATCAAATATTGTTGTAAAATTAGGGCTAGGAGCATGAAATTAAGCAGGAGAGTAACTCACAGAATTCTGTGAAGATGACAAGATGTTCATTGTGAACACATGTTTCATGCAACCAAACAGACAATTGTATACATGGACAGAAATCAAATAGGTTACATAATCGGAAGCAGAAGATGGAGAAGCTCTATTCTCTGTGCTAAAACAAGACTAGGAACTGATTGCGGTGAAGACCATAAATTCTTTGTACTAAAAATTAGAATAAAGCTGAAGAAAAACACCAAAACATTCATAGTGCCAAAATGCAATCTAAACTACACTAGAAAACTATACAGAATAGATGAAAGGATGACAGATTCCTTCAAAGAAGAATATTTTGAAGTAGAACCTGCAATTTTAGAAAGTGAAGTAAAAACTGCACTGAAAGCAATTGGGAGAAGCAAATCACCTGGAGTAGATGGGATATCAATAGAGCTATTTCAAGCCACAGAAATGGAGGCCATCAAAATCCTAACAAGAATATGCCAACAAATATGTAAAACAAAACAAAACAAACGGCCCACAGACTTGAAACAGTCAATTTACATTCCAATTCTGAAAAAAGGAGACATCAAAGACTGCAGCAACTATCAGAACATCATATTAATTTCTCAGGCAAGTAAAGTGATGCTCAAAATCTTACAACAAAGCCTGTTGCCATATGTGGAATGAGAAATGCCAGACGTTCAAGCTGGATTCAGAAAAGGAAAAGGAAGTACAGATCATATTGCAAATTTACAGTGGTTACTGGAGTATATGAGAGAATTTCAGAAGAAAATTACCTACATCCACCTCTTCTTATATATTTGTAAATAAAACACATAGTACAAAAGTGCAATATGACTCCATAGCTTTCTCCTCTGAAGTAAATGAGTCTAGGTGGGCACTGGCCCAGGAGCTTCTTAACTCTAGCAAAAGCGTAGACCACATAAGAGACATTCCTCCTGGTTTAACTGAGTGAGCTGTTTCTTTGCTCAACAGTGAGCTGTTTCTTTGCTCAACAAATTCCAGTGCTCCTGGGGAGGGGGAAGTATAGCAGTGGGTCCAGGCATAGAATTAAGCCTGGGGGGATGGCGTCCCCCCGCGTCCCCCCCCAAATGACCCCTGGAGAGAGCTGTTTCTTTGCTCAACAGTGAGCTGTTTCTTTGCTCAACAAATTCCAGTGCTCCTGGGGAGGGGGAAGTATAGCAGTGGGTCCAGGCATAGAATTAAGGGAAGGACACGGAGAAATGGATTGGCTCAGTGTCCTTCCAGCCTGCGACCCATCCCGAAGGTGGTCAGCGGTGGGGTTGGGATGATTGGTGTTGAGCAATGCCAGGTCAATAAACAATAAGACCGCAGTCCTTCGGGACTTCCTGCTGGAGCAGAGAGCGGACGTGGCGTGCGTGAACGAAACCTGGGTGCAGGATGGGGAGCCCGTAGCGCTCTCCCAGCTTGCCCCACCCGGTTTTTCGGTCCTTCACCAATCACGGACTAGGGGGCGGGGGGGAGGAGTGGCTATTTTCATTCGGGAGGCTTACTCCTTTAGGGCGCTCCCGCCACTAGAGATCACGGGCATGGAGTGTGTCAGCCTAGTGTGGGAAGCCGGGGAGAGTGTGGCGATTTGGCTAGTGTACCGACCGCCTAGCACGCAGGCCAATAGCTTACCATCCCTGTTGGAGGCCGTATCAGGCTGGGTGCTGGAGCACCCTAGGCTGATAGTCTTGGGTGACTTCAATGTCCATGCTGATGATGCGACCTCCAAACAGGCTGCGGACCTGGTGTCGTCCATGGTGGTACTGGGACTCTCCCAATGTATAATGACTCCCACTCACCGGGCCGGTCACACACTCGATTTGGTCTTTGTGACTGGGGTTACAGTGGACCGGATTACTGCCTTGGCAGTACCATGGTCGGACCACCATGCCCTGAAGGCCCGTCTGAATGTTCCACCCCGACCCTGTTTAGGCGGCGAGCGTATTTTAGCTCGCCCGCGGAGCCTGATGGACCCATTGCGGCTTCAGAGGGCTCTGCGGGATCCTATGCCCCCCGGCGGCTCGTTAGATGAGTTGGTTGAGGACTGGTGCAGCCAACTCTCTACTGCCATTGACGAGATCGCTCCCCAGCACTCTCTGTGCTCCCGTGCCAAACTCGCTCCATGGTATACTCAGGAGCTGAGGAGTATGAAGCGGGAGTTAAGATGGTTGGAGAGACGGTGGCGACGAGTTCGCGAAGGAGCTGCAAGAGCATCTTATGGGACGTTTATGAAAGCCTATGAGATAGCAGTCAAGGCTGCAAAGAGGGCATTCTTTGCAGAGGAGATTGCGTCCGCTAGCTCACGCCCAGCCCAATTATTTAGAACAATTCGGTCTATAACAGCTATGCCTCAGGGCAGCCCAAAAGAGAGGGAATTGGAGATTGGCTGTGAGGCTTTTGCGAGCTATTTTGCGGATAAAGTCTTGGCGCTTCGCCATGACCTCCCCGCCACGCTTGAAACAGTGAGCGAACTCGAGACCCCTTGCATGTTGGCGTCGGTTTTGGATCATTTTGACCTGCTCAGTCTTGAGGAAGTTGACAGACTACTCATAGCTGTACGCCCAAC
>NW_015167080.1:586635-607754 GCF_001447785.1 Gekko japonicus
GTATAAATATAATAAATAAATAAATAAATAAATATTACTTCTCCTCTCTGTACTTGTTTCATGACAGTGATGAATTATTTTTAGTTTTTCAGTTGTCAGATGATGGAAACAATATATAAGCTAAGAAAATATGTTTAAAATTAGCCTAGTACAGTAGGAGGACTGATTGCTTTTTACACAACAAACTAGCTCTTTTTTTAAAAAATACATGCTTTAAAAACCTAATTTGTCAATCAAAGATGTTCCAA
The DNA here is from genome assembly GCF_001447785.1 of Gekko japonicus. Classification (NCBI taxonomy): domain Eukaryota; kingdom Metazoa; phylum Chordata; class Lepidosauria; order Squamata; family Gekkonidae; genus Gekko; species Gekko japonicus. The sequence continues at coordinate 586,884 of NW_015167080.1, forward strand.
ACAAACAAACAAAAAGTATTTTTTTTAAAAAAAAATACATGGGCAGGTTGGTTCTTGTGCTGACTATGCTGTTCTTGAAAACAAGAGAAGTCAGAGCAGAAAATATTAACTGAATGCAGAAAATTAGAATTGGCACAGTAGGACCACCACAAGAGGAATTTCACAGAGGAATTTCTAACCCGTTTTGAAGCCGTTTTTGATCCGTCATGGAGTAAACCGGTATAGGGCTGCCATTTCACACATGGCTTTCCCCTTCCGGTAAAGAGCTGGATCTGAAGTGGTTTGCCATTTCAGACTGCACCGCTTTTTCCCCGCTGTTTTTCGCTCGTGTGGGCGATCTCCGGCTTTTTTTTTAAACGTTCACTTTAGAGCGCTATAGTGCTATAGCACTATAACAAAACACTCCAGGCATTCCAATGGGGTTGATATACTGCTATTCCGTTATAGCGTTATAGCGCTATAACGCTATAAAGCAAATGTTTTTTAAAAAAAAGCTGGAGATCGCCTGCACGGGCAAAAAATGGCGGGGAAAAGCGCATCGGAACCGGGAGAGGAAACTGAAGACTACTTGGAAGCAGTTGACAGGTAAAACGCTTCAGCCCCGTTGCCTAAACGGGACAGAAGCGTTTGTGTCTTAAATTACAAATATATTCCAGTAGGGAACTGGTTCTAAAACCCTTCCTTGAGTTACATTGGACCATCACGTTTGAGTGTCTCCTGGATCGGTTTTCCCAGAACTCAGAGTAGGGAGGGGGCCTCCTTCATAGCCGTGCACTGACTTAAAGGGGGAGATACCAATGGAGCTGTGCACTGAATTGTTGTAGCTATATTCAGCAAACAAAAGCCGGTCAACCCAGTCATCCTGCTGGTAGCTTATGAAACACCAAAGAAATTGCTCCAACACTTGATTCATACATTTCATTTGCCCGTCTGTCTTAAGGTGGTAAGCACTGCTAAGTCCTTGCTCCACCTCCAACAGCTTCAGCAGTTTCTTCCAAAACCCTGCCACAAACTGGGGACCCCGATCCGATATTATCTTATGAGGCAAGGCGTGCAGTCTAATTATATGTTGCAGGAACAACTGGGCCAATTTCCGAGCAATGGGCAGTTGCTTACAGGGGATGAAATGTGCTTGCTTTGAGAACAAGTCTACTACCACTCAAATAACAGTCTTTCCACTGCTGGGAGGAAGGTAGATCCATGGTAAAGTCCACAGAAATAACAGACCGTGGCCGGTCGGGGGTATCTAGAGGCTGAAGCAGACCTGGAGCCTTCTCAGCCCAGCGTTTGGCCATCAGGCAGGTCTGGCATGAAGCCACGAATTGGGATATATTCTTTCACATGTGGGGCCACCAGAATTGCCTTTGGATGAGATTTAGAGTCTTTAGATATCCAAAATGTCCAGCCAGTTTGTTATCATGCCCCATTGATAAGACCTCTCTCCTCAGGGACTTAGGGACAAACAGTCTGTCTTGGTGGTACCAGCAGCCGTCCCACTTTTCTACCAAGGACCCCTCCTTTTTAATGACTTCTTCATCAGCCTCAGTCAGAGAGGCTTTCACTTTCTCCCCCCATCTGTGGGGCCCCTCCCTTTGCCTGACTGCAGGTTGTCACTGCCCCTCCCAGCTGGGTGTGTGTGAACATAGTGTTGATCACCTCCTCCCATTGACTCATGTGTTAAGGGAGGCGGGACAGGGCATCTGCTAGGAAGTTTGATTTTCTGGAAAGGTGTTTTAGGGTGAAACAAAACTTAGAGAAAAACTCCGCCCACGTCAACTGCTTTGCATTTAGGTGCTGAGGGGCTCGCAGTGCCTTGAGATTTTTATGATCAGTCCAAACCTCAAAAGGCACTCAAGCCCCCTCCAACCAGTGAAGCCAGGTTGCTAATGCTAGTTATAGAGGCGGCCTCTTTGTCCCACACCTCTCCGCCGCTGAGAATTTCTTTGACACATACGCCAGCAGATTCAGGTTTCCGTCATCCCCCATTTGCAGTATCGTTCCCCCCCCCATAGCCACATCCGTAGCATCTACTTGGACTATGAATTGCTTAGTCTTGTCTGGGTGGTAGAGGATGGGCTAAGAGGTAAACAAGGTATTCAATTGTACAAATGCTTATGCAACACTTAATTGATTAGGTTCATGAATACACCGGGTGCCCCGGCTAAACCGAATGGCATCACCAAGTACTCAAACTGCCCCAACGGTGTGTTAAAGGTGGTTTTGTGTTCATCCCCCTCTTGGGTGCTGTATAGAAATATTGATTTCTATAGGCTTCATGTCTTCCCTGGAATGTATCTTGCTGATCCCCTGCTGTGTTGATTTCCTATTGAAACCAACTGGCTTGACCATTTGGTCAGAGAAGCTATTGCCATGCCATATAGCTACACATTCTTCACACCTCTAAGTGGAAGAGTTAGACTTCAAGTCGCCTTCTTTCAGGCTACAGAGCCCATGTCACATAGGCCATGGATGGGTTGGACTTTGGGGACCATTTGACTGCAGAGGGTGTTCCCCAGACCTAGCCAACCCCCACCCATTGCCATGACAACCCAAAAGTTGGACACCCCCTGTCTACCATGATTGGCTGAATGGCCACAGCTGATTATGATTAGATTGGGGTTCTTAATTGTCTGTCCCTTGGAGGAGACGTCAGATTTTCTCTTGCTCTCTCTACTGTTGAATTGCACCTGGGAAATGCTACCCCAGGGAGAACAAAGGACTCCTTTGTGAGCTGACAATGTGCTTGCAAGGATGGAACTATTGTTTCTCAAGATACTTGGACTCTTTCAATGGACAATATTGAACTCTTGGACACTACCCTGATGTTGGCAAATATGTTTCTTACTGTTTAGTTAAGGCAAGACTTGCCTAGGCTGTTATTTTGAATCCTTCTAGTCTGTGCTAAAGTTCTCTACTGAATAAACCTTATTCTTGTTTATAAATAGTGTCTGGATTGTGGTAACTGGACTTCAAGCTAAATCCTGTAGCCTGAACCGCTGACCAATTGTGCTACCTGTGTAACATTAACTGTGCAGCTCTAGATTGAGTTGCTAATGTGTAAAACCCACATGCCAACTGAGATTCTGGGGATCTCTAATCTCAGGTTGGTGAGGGATTAATCTTAGAGATTCCTGGTGGCTATAGTGTTCTGAAATCCAGAGGGCCTACCTTTCTGGGTTCTTGGGTAATGTATTGTACCAGTGTAGAATTCTCCCCCTCATCCAGGAATGGCCTGGGGGGCAGAATCTATACATGGCGGCAGCGCTGTCCTATACAGATGCACACTCGGAAATAGGCATCACGAAGATCTAGCTTGGTAAAAACCTGTCCCTGGGACACCTTTGCCAACAGGTCTTTGATTAGCTGGAGGGGGAAGGAGTTGGACATCGATACTGCATTCAGACCCTGGTAGTCGGTGCACAGTCTCAAGCCCCTGTCCTTCTTTTTCCGAAACAGCATCAGAGCCACAAACGGCGAGGAAGCCAGCCAGATGAACCCCCGTGCCAGATTTTTGTGAATGAAATGTCTGAGTTTCACCTTCTTGGCTGGGCTTATTGCATACAGTTTTCCCTTGGGCATTTTGTGGCTGGGTAAAATCTCAATAGGAGCTGCGGTGGTTCAAGTGGTTAAGACCCTGAACTGCAGGCTGTGGAAGGTCAGTAGTTCAGCAGTTCAAGACCCAGGTGCCGCATGATGGAGTGAGCTCCCATCTCTAGTTCCAGCTCCTGCCAACCTAGCAGTTCGAAAGCAAGAAATTGCAAGTAGATAAATAGGTACCACTTTGGAAGGAAGGTAACAGCGTTCCGTGCACCTTGGTGTTTAGTCATGCCGGCCACATGAACACGGAAACATCTTTGGACAGCGCTGGCTCTTCGGCTTTGAAACGGAGATGAGCCCCCGCAACCCTAGAGTCGGACTCGACTGGCTTTCAAGCAAGGGAACCTTTACCTTTACTTTACCTTAAAATCTCAATAGCACAGTCTGATATTCAATAGGGTGAAGTTCATCTGCTTCCCCTTCCTCAAACACCCGAGCCAGGTCCTAATACTCGGGGGGAATGAGTTTTAACTCCTCCTGGGCCAGGCACACTTGCTCAGGTGCTGGGATGGGCACCTCCCCCCCATTCCGGGTCCCACGCATGTTTGAGGCAGTGGGGGCCCGGAAACAGTAAAATGCCTGCAGTCCACTGCACATAGGGGTTGTGATCCTGGAGCCAGGGACTCCTCAGTACCATTGGGAACTTTGCCACAGGGTTCACCACAAAAGACCGCTGTTCCCAATGGGTGGCCATCCCTACAGGCACTGGGACAGTTTGGTATTTGCAAAGCTCCCCCTTCATGGTCGTCCCATCCATTTGGGTGAAAACCATGGGTTCTTCAAGGGCTTGCAGCTTTATGCCTAACCCAATGACCAGGGCTGGGCTAATTAAGTCCTGAGAACACCCTGAGTCAATAAGTGCCCTCACACTCACTAGGGGCCAGCTGCAGAGTTCACTACAATCACAGACATGTAAAATAGGGTGAGGGGTGTCTCACAGATTCTGGCGCTGTAGAATTTCGGACCTGCCATGCCATGCCCTTTACAGCAGGTCCCAGCTTTTTCCCGCCAGCTGGTGTTGCTCCTCTCCACTGGATGAGGTACTGTCAGGTCCCTCCCACTCTCCCGCCTGGAGAGCTTTGAATAGTTTCATTCGAGGCACCCCTGGTTTGCTCTTCTTGTCTCCTGTCTGCTGTTCCATCTTCTTACTCTCGCCTGGGCTCTTATCTCGAGGGCAGGCCGCCACAAAGTGCCCCCACACCGGAGACAAAATCCAAAAGCTGTTGGAGGTGGAGCAAGGACTTAGCAGTGCTTACCACCCCAAGACAGACGGGCAAATGAAATGGATTGGCACATACGTTGGTTTTGTGTGTGCTGTCCTTGGGTCAGGAGCACTGGCTCTTGGCCTCACCACTGGGTGCCCTGGCGGACCCCTTTGACTGGTACAACTTCATAATGTTTGAGCAGGTCTCTGAGGCACCCCTGGTTTGCTCTTCTTGTCTCCTGTCTGCTGTTCCATCTTCTTACTCTCGCCTGGGCTCTTATCTCGAGGGCAGGCCGCCACAAAGTGCCCCCACACCGGAGACAAAATCCTTGGCACATACGTTGGGTTTGTGTGTGCTGTCCTTGGGTCAGGAGCACTGGCTCTTGGCCTCACCACTGGGTGCCCTGGCGGACCCCTTTGACTGGTACAACTTCATAATGTTTGAGCAGGTCTCTGCCTCTCAGGCCACCTGGATCCAGCCATTCAGCATCAGGGGGTTGTCCTGGGACAGGGCTCGTTCTAGGATGGAATGGTTCAGGCCAGCCTGGTAGAATTCAATCAGGACCTCTTCTGGCCATCCATGGAGCTTTGCAGCTTGTGACTTGAACTCATCTGAGTACTCGCATACTGTGCAGGCTCCTTGGTGCATTCCTTGTATCCATGTCCGTGCCCTCTCCAGCTCTTGTACTGCCATCGGAGGGCTCACATAAATGCATTCACATCTCTCAATTCCAGACCTCTGACTTTATACAGCCCCACAAACCAATCCGCCACCCGGTCTCTGAGTCTGGATCCAATGTAGTCTACTCGGTGCTCATCTGAGGTGAACATGGGGCCCCAGTCTCTCAGGAACTTATGTACCTGCAGCATGAAGAAAGCTAGCTTCTCTGGTGTCCTGTCGAACATGGCCTCGAGAACCTCTCTTGGGCAATCCAGGCTGGGGGGGGTTTCACTGGGGCCACGGGTGGTGCCGGGGCTGGTTGCTCCTGAGGGGCTTCAGCCAGAGCTTGTGACCCCATGGCCCTGGCTGTGGCTCCTGCTGCTGCTGCTGTGCCTCCAATTCAACTTGGGCCCAGAACTCTCTCTGGATCACCTTGCAAATGGTTGCAGGAAGGTCCAACATAATCATTTGCATCTCCCTCTGGAGTTCTTCCATCTCACCCTGGAGTTCCATGCGAAACTGGGTGAGCTTGCTCTCCTCCATGATCCACATCTGCTCCTGATCATCTTCGAATGAGTGGGAGACAAGTCTCCGGTCCGTCTCAGTCCAGAATTGCCCCCTGCCAGGGTTATCACCCAACTGGGTTCAGCCCAGCTGGAAGGGGCCCCCAGGAGTCTCTCAGCTTTGCTCCCATGTCCGGGCCTCTCCCCTCACACATTGGGATGATGGTTTTGGTGGTCCAGGGTTCAGGTGCGGACCCACCACCGGATGCAGTGTCCCCATTGCCCTTGCTCACCATGGTGCGACAGTTCAGGGAGAATGGGAGTTCTGACTCTATGTCAGACTCTTGGACAAAGTTAATCTCAACAACACTCACTGAAGGTGATTTGTTTATTGAAGAATAAAGATGTTCCCAGCTAAAAACATGGTTGAGTCAAAACTGAGATTCTGGTGCGAAACCCCCCAATTATACCTGGTTCAAACGTAGTCCCCTCCAATTACATTGATCATTCATTCCTGCCTAACCCACACGCCTCTAACCCCCCTACCTGTAAATTATCCATTTGTTATCCCAGCTAAGGCGGCAACCAGAGAGACAGACCAAGGCCATCTGGCTGACATCCCTGGGAAAGGGAGGTATCTTCAGAAAGTTACATGAGATGCATTGCCCTACAAAAAAGCCATTCTAACTCTCACACGTTCAGACTCCCTCCTCCACTGGAATTTCCCCAAATTACATGGCAAATGAGACAGTGAGTTTGACAAGTGCTTTATCCAATCTCTTCAGGAGGTTAAAGGACAATCCATATGAACAGTCTTCTAGAGATTTGCTGGCCTGGTTAGAAGAAATGTTTAATTTTAGCTTTGCTTTATAGATCTATTGTTTTCCCTGGGGCAAGAGAAACCTATCCAAAAAAGGACTCAGAGGCATAGTTCAAAGAACTGACTTTTGTCACAGCTAACTGAGGATGAAATGTTTGCTAGGCTCTTCCTATCAACAACTAAATGAGGGTGAAATTTACCCATGAAAACAGGGTCATGGTGGAACTTGAAACCTTATGATGGCCATCTAATACAGGATTTCCAAACACTTCATGTTAAGTCGTGAGCTTAACAAATAGTCGAAGAGTGATTTCAGCAAGAATGCGGCTTTATTCTTCAGAACAAACACAACTCCAACACGGATCAACATCAGTCAGCCAGAACAGCTTTAACATTGCAGCTGTCCTGCTTTTAAACATTCCTGGCTAATGTAGCCACACCCACTGTACAAATTACCAGACAATGAGGTTGTACCAATAAAGACCAATCACGGACGTTCCCGCTCAGGGAGCTTGTTCAGAGTGATTGGACATTGCTTCCTGGGCTAGTGCTCCTATTGGTTACATTATGATCCTAGCCCAGGACGAAGCTTTACATTACAATCCTATGAGGTGTTTCACATAAGACCATTACAAGCATTGACAATACAGCTTATGCATTCAAGTCCGTTTGAATACATAACAAATCACTCTACATATTATGATGGCAGCACAGTTTTTAAAAGTAAATTTTGTTGGAAGCAGTGACATTTATTGCCAAGTATAGTAGCTATGGCTGGAAAACATTTTTTAGATCATTACCCCTCTGAGAAGAAGAAAAAAATTACAATCTTGTTGGTTGACCTGAAGTCTCCCATTAGTATAATTTTGTCATGTAAGAACTCAGCATGGCTCATGAAAGCTCATGCTACAGTAAATTAACCAGTCTTTAAGATGCCAGTGCCACACAGTTCATTTTGTTCGTTCATTTTGTCAGTTCTTTTGCCTACCACATTGCTACTCCTCTGGAGCTTCAGAGTTATTTCACTATGATTGGCTTCCAGTTATTTTGATTCTTATAGCAGATTGTTACTAGCTGCTAAGCTGCTGGCCTGACTTTCTTGTCCTGTGCCATATACTCTCCATACCAGTCTCTTCCAGCACTCAAAATTGTGTGCTCTCCTCTTCAGCACCCCTTTCTTACCAGTCCCAATATTTATGAATTGCTTGCCTCTTTTAGTCCTCTGTCCTTCTCACAATTTCCCACTTCTAAGCCCTCTGCCTTAAACCACCCCTGAATGTCTCTTGTCTTGAAAACCCACCCTATGGGATTGCCATAAATCAGCTGTGACAATGGCACTTTCCACCACCAGCAAGCCCACTGCCTAGCCTACACTGATCCTTCATTCTGGTTCCCTAGCCTTTTCATAGTCAGCATTTCCCCATTTATTCTGGTTTCCTTTTGTAGTCCCTCCTGTTATTGTGACTCTGTTATCTTGAGGAGTCCTGCTATGAAAAATCTAAAGTGTTTTCAGTTTGGCCTGCTATTTTAAAATGAATTTCACACCTTGGCTGGTTTCACACAGGAGCATGAGATGGCACCCCTGCTCTTGTGGCAGCAGCTAGTGGAGTGGAAGTATGCAGGGATTGTGTCCACATAGCCCCTCTCTGGGCCACGTGCTCTTGGCACCACCCTTCCCAACCTACTTCCCCTTGGCACATCAGTGCAAAAACACACTGACCCAACAAGAATCTTGCTGGGCCAATAGAAGTCCAACCATTTTTTAAAAGTTCTGTTAAAGGGCAAAGGGTGCCAACAGAAAATCTTAATTTAGCACTACCATTTTGAAGGTGCCAGGCTTCACCAGGGATTGGCTGAAGGCAGAGACTCCATGTGGAGGCTCTGTGCCCAGCCACTGCATCATTTCCTTTTTAAATTAGAGGAAAAGTTTTTCCTTGTTCCATCTTCAAGGGGGAAAGCCCTAGGGTCCCCAGGACTGGTGCTCAGAAGGGGCACGATGTCATACTGTACTCCCACTAGGGGTAAATCCCTGTGTGGAAGCAGCCCTTGACTCTCTGCAGTTTTCCATCGGAAACTGAAGATTTTGCTGTGATTACAGAGAGGAAGAAATGGTACATAACCTAATAGCAAGCAGCTGTGAACATTTGAAAGGAACTGAGAGAAAATTCTTGCTCAGACATGGGCCATTTCTGATTGGATTTTTAATAACCATAAAACCACCTCCCTCTAGATGACCCCACTGTATTTGGCCCTGAGTGAGGCTGTGGCATAAGGGAGCATGGATTACTGCATTTTTAATCTTATTCTTCCAGTGGTTTCAGATTCAACTGGAGGAGCGAAGAAGTTGGCAAAAATGGAATGAAAATAAGATATACATTGAACTGAGAGAAGTGGCTCTTGAGATGCAATGTACAAAGAAGACCGCCACACAAGACCCCCCCTCCCTGAGTCAGACTAGGATCTGGGAGACCCAGGCTCCAGTCCTCATTCTGCCATGGAAGCACACTGGGTAACCTTGGGGCAGTCACACACTCTCAGCCTAATCTTCCTCACAAGGTGGTTGTGAGGATTGAATGGAAGAGAGAAGAATGATGTAAGCTGCTTTGGGTCCCCACTGGGGAGAAATAAAGTAAATAAATAATAAACATGATGGGGCAGATAAAATGTAGGTTGGCTGGTGCGTGGGAAGGAGAAGAGGAAGAAGGGAAGGGTGAGGATATGGGGGCTGCCAGGAGGGGAAGAAAAGAACTGTACTGGAGTCTAGAATGCTAATTTCACCCCTGGAAGGCTGACCTCTTCCACGTTTGCTGTGACAAGCTACCCTACAAGTGAGCCAGGAGAAATCCACCCCACGCGACACCTTGTCTTTTACCAGTTCTTCATTTATCCTGCAGTTAGATTGTTGTGCTTTGTGGTGTCATTTTGCATTCATAATGCTTCAATAAATTGCTTATCCATATCAGCTAAATCCTGGAGTTTATGTCTTCCTACTAGCAGTCCTTATGTACTGGGTAAATCTAAACCCAGGTTAATACCTCCTGTCTCTGGAATTTTTGTTCCAACCCAAATTTCCTTCATCCTGTTTCTCTCGGGTGTCACATTATCAACATTCTCTCCATTTGCCAACATGGACTAATTCTCCTCCTTTAGTCTTTATAATATTTATGAATATTAAATGACATCTTAGTGTCTCAACCAATCACTGAGGACGCTATGTGACAATGTTCTTGTATCTGTTACAGTCAATATCTGAAGTGTATTGATGGATGACATTTGCAAGTGAATGTTAACTAAACCAGGCAAATATCATGAATGCCCCCAAACTCAGCAAGATGCCAATGGATATTGACAATCCCCTAATTGTAATTGTCATAATGCACTGTTGCATGCTTAAAAAGTGTAGAAATATCTATTCAGACATTCATGAAGTTCATCTGGGATTGTCAACCTTCGTATCAATGTTCACCAAGTTTTGGAGATATCTATGTAAAAATTTAAAGTTCTTAAGATAATGTTCAGTTTTGGCTTGTCATCCTTTCACAAAGTCTTCAAAACAAAACTTAACATTGTGTATACTATGCATATATCCCGGAGGTATGAAAGAAAAGCTTACATTTTGTAGTACATCAATAGCAGATGAGGCAGAGCTGCAAATCTCCATACCACAACAAATGATGATGAAGCACTATCATTTAAAATGCCACATTAAGCTTGACTCATTGGTAGTATCAACATATCTTGTTATAAAAATCTTGTAACAACATTTTCAAATTCCCTCTGCTTTCATTTTACAATGAGAGAAAATAGTCTTGCATCCTTAACCCTTGTACCCATCTAGCTGTGGGATTAGGTAACTGAACTATTTCATATTATTTATGCCAGGGACTTGTCTTTTGCTAGTACTACGGAAGTCATTATAAATTATAAGAAGGCCTTTTGTTTTCTTGGTCCCTTACTAACCATGTAGCACTATACTGAAGACCTAGTTGAAACATAATATACAAAAATGCATGAATTTATTAGAAAGACAATTAAAAACATAGTCCAAGTGGCCTAAACACAAGGGCCAATACACATGACGTGATGCATTTCCACCCAACTTGGACCTTCTTCAGAGGTCAAACAGTATTGAGGTACATGTAACAATAATACATATTGCAATAAGATAACCAATAAGTTAATACTGGACCAAGAAAAGGAAGGCTATAGAAAAAAGAATCCCCCCCCCCCACGTGGGTGGTGTTCAGTTTGTGGCTTGATGCTTCACACAGATTTTTCCTATGACTCTCTTAAGCAAAGAAAGTATTCCATTAAAGCATTTTTAACTGCAATTCAAAGAACCTAATATATGCAATTGTATGTAACTGTGATCTTATTTATGTGGGGTATATATCTAGACCGATTAAGACCAGCATAGGGGAGCACAGAAGCTGCATCCGTCTGAAATTGAAGAATGCTCTATTGGTGAGTCATTTTACAACAGCCGGTCACAGCAACAGAGACCTTCGCTTCTTGGCATTGGAACAAGTCAGGGCTGGTAACTTCCAGCTTATCGAACGTTTGAAGGCCAGAAAACTGTTTTGGATTCATGCTCTTAAATCTTTAACTCCCTTGGGCTTGAATGAACAGGTGGGCTGGTGTGCAGTGTGAATTGATGACAGTTTGGTATTTGTTTTGCTGTTCCTGTGTTGAATTGATTTGATGTGTATATGTATTCAATGTCTGTGTCTGCTGCCACACTTTTAGAGGGCCTGTGTATAACCATGACTAAGCATTCCCTTAGGATTGCATCAGCCATGACTAAGCATTTTACTAGGATTACGTCATCCAGCACCAAACTATAAAGGTTAACCACACCTACTCAATAGCACTGCTATTTGCTTGAGGACACTCTAGCTTTGACTAAGATAGCCACACAGGTGCTTTTTGGACCTCAATTGGAAGGTAACTTGTATATTATTTATTTTTTATTTCTGCTATTATATTGGCTTTTTTTTACTGCATTAGGTTTTAAAATATATTTTATTTTTAGATGCTCTAATTCAGCAGCTGTGCATTTGGCACCAGACACATGACTTTCATCTTTAGAGGCCTCACAAACATCTTTGTCTTGTGTCTATAGCTCTTGCTGCTTAAGTAAGTAATATAGCCATTTTTACAATACTGTAAGTTAAAAAAATTGATTATTCATATTATTATTTTTCTTTTTTCTACAGCCTTCCTTTTCTTGGTCCAATATTAACTTATTGGCTATCTTCTTGTAATATGTATTATTGTTACGTGTACCTCAATACTGTTTGACCTCTGAAGAAGGTCTTCTTCCTTGATGATTCATAATACGCTTAAGTATTTATCAGCTTGACACCTTGTTCATAATCACAAGATATAAACCATTCAGTCTAAGTTTCCTATTAACATCTGCTCAGTGGCTAATTATGATATCACCAAAGGTGTACTTCTTGTGTGTGTTTGTACCTGCTCTTCAATCCCAATTCAAAACTATCATTAGAATATCTGGAAAGACAATATGACAGTCTAGACCTCCTCCAGGCCCACTTTGCTTCTACCTGCTCATGTCCCTAGAGAACTGTATAATTAGGATGCAAAGTCCAAATGACAGAATCACTGTTAGTGATGCAGAGTTCTTATAAAAATAGGCCTAGGTTAGATAAATATAATGCAATATAACAATGTTTGGTAGCTTGACATTTAGGACCAAATTTATTTGCAATCACAATGTACTGTATTGTACGTTCCTTGGAGAATAAAATGTTTCTTCCTTCATGTTTTGTTTCAACTCATGATCTATACAGCAAGTGACTCCAAACTTGATCTGTTTTATTAAGGAATATGCCCATATGAAGCTGCCTAACACTGAGTTAGAACTTTAGTCCACATGCTCCATCATTGCATAATCTCATAAGCAACAGCTCTTAAAGGTCTGAAGCAGAGGTCTCCTTTTGAGTGCTGCCGTTTATGGGGATGTGGGATGTATTACCTTTGTTTGTTCGTGATGGGCATGATTCACAGATTGTTTCAAAAGCACAACGTAATCCTTGATTAGAGTTCTGGTTGTGCAGAGGAAAACCCCCAGTGCCCAGGAATTCTGAAGTCATAGCAAACTGGAATTTGTAAAAGCTTTCAAAACCAGGACACTTTCAATCACACATCATGCATGAGGGCCGGGGGGAGGGTGTGAGCATGACAAAAAAGCTGTGTTCAGGCTAGGGTTGTCAGCTCTGGGTTGGTAAATACCTGGAGATTTTGGGGCAGAGCCTGTGGAGGGCAGGGTTCAGGGAGGGGAGGGACCTCAGGTACAATCCCATAAAGTCCACACTCCAAGGGAGCCATTTTCTCCTGAGGAACTGATCTCTATTGTCTGGAGATCAGTTGTAATAGTGGGAGAACTCCAGGCTCCACCGGGAGTTTGGCAACACTAGTTTAGGCCCACGTTCAACAAACAGAGGGTTATTGTTACATCTGAATATAGCCAGTGTACATTAAATGGTATATATTAATGACTGTTACTTCAAGTTAAATTGTGTCTTTCTGAATTATGGACACATGATCCAGTCAAATGTAACCACTTTTCCTTCTCACTGACTTCAGTAGGAGAAGGCTTAATCACATGATTACCACCCTTATCTAAATAAGCTTTATTTAGTCTGGGTCAGGTACTATCTCTTATTTACTGTAATGTCAAGTCTTGAGCTGACTTAAAAAAACAGCATTGTGATAGTAATTCTAAACAGAATCTCACTCAAGTCTATTCAGTGAGGCTTACTTTTTGGAAAGTGTTCTTATCCTCAGGACCGCATTGTTACTCATGTTTTTTCTGGATTTTAAACCAGGGCTGGGAGGATCACTTAATGCCACCTTTATATGCGGCTGGTAATTGATGTGTTCCACAGTTCTTTTTGTTTCAAATAACAAATATTGTTAAAAACTAAGTCTACATGCCTCCCATTGACAATAAAGATTGGATAAATCTGGAAAGATGCAGGAAAACGCCTCAGATGGCTGAGAAGTTATGTTGCTGTTCAACAGATGGCAGCAGCTAATTGTGAAAATATACCACGGTTATTAATGATATACAATCATGCAAATAATGATACACAATCATGCAAATAAGCAAATCAGTTTCTGATGCTTGCAGATACATTAGAAATAGTAAATTGACATTATTTATTTTAAAAAGGACTGAAATTATCAGGGAGTGTATGTGAAGCAGCATTTTAATTAGCAGCTGCAAGGGGAATTATATGCTAAATAAGTATAGTACTTACACTGAAAAATTTAAAGGAATTATACAATTATAAGTTATTATGGTAATTAGTTTCAAAAGCAGCAATAATTGGGTTAAATGCCTTTAAAACAAAAGATAGTGCAAATGATCTATTTAAAAGACCCCCATTTTATAAATGAAAATGCCCACAGATATACTGTAAAATTGACATTTGTGCTTACACTTGCATGTAAACGACAAGTGGTTGTATATTTTGTGAATTCCTTATTGCTGCCTGGTTTGTATTTATTAGAGCTGAGAAAGTCCACAGTAGTGAATCACATTTATGGATTCTATTTGATGAATGCTTTGTTCTGTGTGCTGAATGAAACTGAATGGAATTAGGTTTGCTAATTTCAAACTTGGAGACTGTGCCTCATGCTTTTAACACCTCTGGAACAGCAGGATATTTTCCATACCTCCTGCCTCCTGCCAAGATCCATTCAGCAGCAATCCTCTCTCTCACCTGCTGTGAAGCACAATTATGCTTCCTTGTTACTGGTGAGGATATGCAAATAGGCTCGTGGGACACTAGAGCAAAGTCACTGTCCTGCCAAATATCTTGCCCTTTCTGGAGCTTACAAAGCAAGAGACTATTTGGGATGTGGTCAAGTGAAACAGACCCATGTTTTTCTTACAGTAAATTGGAGGTACTTTTTCTGATCTCCATATTCATAAAATGACTCAGATCTTGTTTGGGGGCATCTGGAACATATTGGTTAGACTCAAAGCTGACTTGTTGGTGCTAGTTATAGGTTTATATGTTTTTTTTTAAAAAAAACCCATAACAATTGGCTGCTGTATCATTTTTGACAGGGAATTTCACTGGACAAGAGTATATGGAGAGCAAAAAATATACTTCTTTGCTTTATTTCTTAAGAGCCCTGGCAACATTAAGGTTGCTTCCTTGTGTAATGACAATGAATAAACAGCTCTTTCCTCCTCTATTTGCTATACATATCCTTCCTTCATCCTGTTTCATGTACACTGAGTGATGTATGTATTGTTTAATTAAGCATAGTGATAGTGGGATGTATCCAACCACACAGTTCCTTTGATGGAATGGCATTTCCGTTTGTAGAAGAGAGAGCCACGGTTTCTGCCAATTATCCCATCACATTGCAGACCCTCCACTTTGACCTTTATACCGTCACAGCAGTTCTGTTGCCAGGAACAGGGGTGTGTGTGTGTGTCAGTGGGCTGCAGCAAGAGGGGGAATCAGAAAATGTTCACTATTTGAAGTCTAGGGAAGGTTGAATAAACCCCATGATGTGTGAGTATTACATGTAATCAGAGACACAGAAAACGTTTCTAATTTACTTATCACTATTTTTTTGCCATCAAGTCACAGCTGACTTAGGCCAATCAGATAGCATTTTCAAGACAAGAGACATTCAGAGGTGGTTTGCCATTGCCTGCCTCTGCATAGCAACCCTTGACTTCCTTGGAGGACTCTCATCTAAGTACTACCCAGGGCTGACCCTGCTTAGTTATGAGTTATCATAATTCTGACGTTCTAAAAAAATGTTTAAAGTATGCTTTCTTAGGCTCTTTATGAAGTCATAGTAGACGATTTTATTTAGTTTTAAAGTTTAAAAGAAGGCTGATGAACATGGTCAATGTTTTTACATGAGAATCCAGTAATATAAACATGTAATCTTTTAAAGCTGTTTGTATGACACCCACTCTTGGGTTTTTCAAGGTTTCTTTTCTTTATCCCATAGTTTGTAGACCCCTTCCTATTTTTTCATGTAGTGTTTAGTTATAGAAAATGCAATTAAAAAATTCCCTTTGCCCCCCCCCCCAAATATCTCAGGAATTCCCTCAGAAATGTTACATTCTTTTTGTGAGTTTCATCTTCTTCTTGATTTTCTGATTTCTCCTCTTAAGTTTTAGGGTCCTAATTCTGTGTCTTTTTCCTTTATAAGTGTAAAAATTATCTTCTGGAAGCAACCATCTATGCTCAATCTTGAAAGTAGTTTGTAGTTTCATTTGCTGATTTCTTTGCTTTTTCTGAGGTGACAAGTGACTCATTATTTTGGAAATTTCATCAGTAATGATTCCTTTATAAAGTCTGTGATGCACTTTTGAGGAAGAAGAAGAAAAAGAGGAGTAGGAGGAGGAGATTGGATTTATACCCTGCCCTTCACTACCCAAAGGTGTCTCAGAGCGGCTTACAAACTCCTTTCCTATCCCCTCCCCAAAACGGACACCTTGTGAGGTAGGTGGGGCTGAGAGAACTCTGACAGAAACTGCTCTTTTTCAAGAATTATGGCTTGCCCAAGGTCATCCAGCCAGGTGCAAGTGGAGGAGTGGGGAATCAAACCCGGTTCTCCCAGTTTAGAGTCCGCGCACTTAACCACTACACCAAACTGAAGACGTTTTGTTTCTCTTTGTAGGTGTAAACCTTCTGTACATCCTGTCAACTTTATTGTAGGATTCCTCTATATCTTCTGCACAGTTGTGTCTTTTTTTCCTCCTCTTTCCATAATGTCTGATCTGTCTCCCTCTTAGTTGTAGCCCGCTGCGTCAGTATTTGCAGTTCAATTTTTACAGGATAAAGGCCTTCCTCAACTGCCATTTTTACAGCCGTGGCCACTGTATTTTGAATCATGCTCAACAAATCCTTCACGGAAACTTGCATAGATTCAGTGTCTATAATTTCTAGTATGTCTGACCTCTTTTGCAGTCTATCAGTGTGTGTCATTTTTTAAAAAACTTGTTAAAACAAGAGACTCTCTGAAGATATTTTCCAAGTCAAGTTTTACAAGGGCACCACTTGTAAAGAGTTTATATCATATATCAACAACTATTCTAGTCATATTAAAAAACAAATACAGTGCAAACATACGCCAAGAATGTTATCAATTGTTTACATAACAAAGCAAATCAGTAAAGATAAACATACATTATTATGGGAATATGATATGTAAAAGCTTCAAAGTAAGATCCAATT
The DNA here is from genome assembly GCF_001447785.1 of Gekko japonicus. Classification (NCBI taxonomy): domain Eukaryota; kingdom Metazoa; phylum Chordata; class Lepidosauria; order Squamata; family Gekkonidae; genus Gekko; species Gekko japonicus. The sequence goes on from NW_015167080.1 coordinate 603,910, forward strand.
TTCTTTTTTGTCTTTAGAAAGTAAGGTCTTCGTGTAGATTCCAGATGTTTTATTTATAACTCCAAACAAGAAGAGAGAATTAAAATAAGCTCACTAAGGTTCATAGTCAGATTTTATACTCCAGAAAATAGCTTCTTAGGCAAAGTCCTTTCTCTTGCTTTCTTTGCCCAGGAGGCTGCTTAAAGAGATGCTTTAAATCCTTTTCCTAGCCGCGGTAAAGGGAAGGGGGGGCAAGAGAAAAATTATTCACCCCTCCATTCCATTGTCTTTAAAGGGGCTTTGATGATGGATAATAGATTTCCTGATATTGTTGCTTTAAGATGTACTCACGGTGTTATACTTCATCATTTTCATGGATGAGGTCCCAGCTTCTCCCCCCCTCTGCCAGGGCAGTCACGACTACATGCAGCCATGTCTAGCTTGGGCATTCTCAGCTGGCTCCTGCATTGAGGCACATTTGGACCTCCACCTGCTTGCTGCTGCTTGCAGAGGGTCAAAATGAAGCCTCTTGCAATAAGCTCCTCTCAGGAGAGCTTCCTGATGTGACTGTTCCCATCGCACTGAAACCCCACCTCTCAGGTTAAGTCCTTTTAATGAAAGATAAGTGATCTATAGTTTAGTCCTACAGATATGAATAAAATGTGTTAAAATGAATAAGAGGATATACAGAAGTAGCATTTTTGCAAGGCCGTCTGTACAAAGTATGTAGAGAGAAAAAACTATTCAGTGGACTCTGTATCTTAAAAAGACCATAAATAGTTCAAGAACTAAAGCATAAACTATCACTGGGGTAGATCATTTTACTCTCAGAAGAGGTCTTACTAGTATTATTCGATTGATGTATTCAGTTATTACCTCCTGTGGAGGCAGAAAACAAATACTTTGCATGCATTTATATGACCAACATAAAAAGGATATCTCCAGAGTCTTAGTGCTGATAAAATTTGCTCAGTATAAAATGAGCCCTTGGATCTAATGAAAAACATAAACTAAGGTAGGATTCTGATTTAGCTTTCAGTAGATTATAGTTTATGCCCTCAATCTGTACCTCTGTGTATGTACACACAGAATTCTTCTGTGAGTCGTCTTTCTCTTTTTTTAAATAGATTTTTGTTTTTCAATACAACAAACAAACAAAAAGGGGGAAAATTCACTTTCGATTTCTTCAATCACATATTGGTGCCTAATTTATCATAAATTTGTAGAATTCACCTTATGATTAAAACTGTCATTTGCAAGTGTATCAAATTTATACAATAAAATCCTTAACAAACTCTATGTGTTTATATTGATTACTTGGAATAGTCTTCAAACCATTTATAAAATCTTGACCATGTATTCTCAAATGTGGTTTCTGGTTGTCCTTTCAAAATTAAGGTTAATTTGTCAATTTCAGCCGTTTCCAACATTTTGCTTAAAATTTCTTGTCTCGAAGGTGTCTCTGGTAATCTATGTGAGTTGTCTTTCTCATTCACTTCAATGAAAGCTAATCTCTAGGCAGCTAAAGGTACTCTATGTTGTTTGTTTGTTTGTTTATTGTTTCGATTTATATCCTGTCCTTCCCGCGAACAGTCTTAGGACGGCTTACAATAAATATAATACAATTTTAAAATAATGCAATCAAATACATTTTTTTTATTTATTTATTCGGCTTTTATCCCGCCTTTCCACCAAAGCAGCCCAGGGTGGCTCACAGCATTACTAAAACCAACATACATAAAACAATCGATCCATAAAACAACTTTACATAAATACAATAAATATAAGTAAAAGCGGCTCGGTATATCATTGCAACTAGACATCGACCACATTGTTATCTACCTGTACAGAGTACATGCCTTGGCGGGTCGGCAAGGCTTGGCTGGCATACCATCACTCTCACCGATATGCCCGGCAGAAAAGCTCCATCTTCATGGCCCTGCGGAATTGCTGGAGATCTCGCAGGGCCTGGATCTCACTAGGGAGCTCGTTCCAATATACTGGTGCAGCTAGCGAAAATGTTCTAGACCTAGTTGTTATCAACCTGGCCTCTTTAGGGCCAGGAAGGGTCAGGCGATGTTGCATCCCAGATCTCAGTGCTCTCTGGGGAACATACGGGGAAAGGTAGACAGGTTCCTGACCATATAGGGCTTTAAAGGACAAAACCAGCACCGTGTGAAGTGGAAGGGGGTGGCAGAAGCATTCTGGGACTGGGATGAGAGACCACGGAGTGGAATGACAGCTCCTGGGGGTAGCAGCAGCGTTCTGTGACTAGAATGACAGGTCCCAGAGTGGAATGACAGCCCCTGGGGGTAGTAGGAGTGTTCTGAAACTGGAATGACTGGCCCCAGAGTGGACAGGCCCCCAGACTACTCCTACTGCAATGCAACTGTGCTTATTTTAATACTGTACAGGTCACCAAATTCTTAGTGAAACCCAGCAACAACGGGAACCTTGCTGTGACGAGTTACGCTTGTGTGTCGACCACAAAATTGCCCCCAAGCCCCATTAATTATTTCATTGCAGGAACTCTTGTTTGGGATCACCATCCCCACGGAATTGCTGAAGCCATGGATTTCCTTAGCTAGAAGCTTTAGAAGCATCGCCTCTAACTAGCAATGCCAAGCCTTTTTCAATCACCATGTGCCAACATGCACAGGTGAGGGAGGTGGGAGCACTAATGCCTAACCTTGATCCTAATTACTAATAGTTAAGTTACTAATGTACTAATTGGACTAATGCATTAACACAGTACTAATGAATTCTTTCCTGCTTACCCTTTCCAACGCAAACTCCCACCATCCGTTAAAACCACCTGTGTAAGCACTCATGGACTCTACAGCCATGTGCAATAGTGGAAACTCCATGGAGAGAATGTTCCCAATAAAAGAGCCTACTGTCCAGTAGCAAGGAAGTAGGATCCCCTTTTGATTTAGGAGCCTGATTGCTTTCCTTACCTCATATCTATGTCTCTCATGAATTTTTGGAATTTATCTTTTTGTTTTGGGAGGTTGAGCAGTTTTGTGAACGCTCCCTCCTATTCAGTTTTTTTGAGAAAATAGTTTTGTTTTTGCTTTTTCTCAGTTTCTCTATTTTTATAACAAACATTGGGAGGCCTGAGGCCCGGTTGAACTTCTGGAAAATAAGAGGAGGTACTTGCAGGATGGGTCCGCCAAGGTACCATTAACCCCACACATTTTAAGTGTGGGAACGCAGCGTGCCGGCAGTAGGTCTGAGTGATCGGCCTGTGACTGGTGTGCAATTCCTTCCCCTTAGCAAGGGAGGATCCCAGATATAGCTATTCTCGACCTGACAGGACCGCGAGGCTGCGCTTGAATTTTTGCAAATTACCAACTCCTGTTTCAGCTTGCCAACTCTCATCGAGGTTAGCAGGATTGCTAACACTTTAATGTACTTCAATGGAGCCCATGGAAGTCAATTGGCATTCCCGGCTCCCATTATTTCCAATGGGCCTTCCAGCCTCTCCCATTGTTTCCAGTGGGCAATCCTGTCCTTCCTTTTAGTACATCCCCCTTGGGCCACCTGCTCTCTTTCAGTGGTTGTGAGGATAAAATGGGAGAAGGGGCAATGGACCCCCCCCACTCCTTGTGGTATGGGTGGGAAGCACACTTGGAAAAGGAGTGGGGGACACGTCTGGAAAAGAAGCAACCCCCCACATGGGAAGCGGACACCAGTGGCAGTTTTACCCCACCAGCCCAGCAAAGACAGTTTCAGGGAAACAGGTTACACTTAAGAGCAAACTCAACAGGGCTTAACATCTTTGCTTGCTAAACCCAGAGCGCTCCCATGAGCATGCACAGAGTTCCCTTCTGTCATCCTTGAAAAGAAAAAGAACCTCTCTCACA
>NW_015167080.1:607876-609407 GCF_001447785.1 Gekko japonicus
AGAACACACAGGTGGAAGGCGCTTACTCTGTCTCTGAGCTGCTTGGGGGAGGGAGGGGGAGCTGAGAATTGGGGGAGGGGCCCTTTAAAACTGCGTGGGGGTGGGCCCCGTGGGCCCCTTGCTAGCTACGGACCTGCTCAGAGGGCCCTGATCTCAATCAGGAGCATGTGAGTATTTGTGCTTAGGTTTCACAAAAATACCCCAATATCCCTAGGTATCTTTCTTCTCCCCCCCCATAAATTGAACATCTGTTTAGTGACCCAGTAGGGCAACTGGGCCACCATTAGCAAAAATCACTAGCACACCATGAGTATGCTTACAGTTCTAATTCACATGAATCTCTATTTTTAAAATATCAAAATCAGAGCTGCAGTGGCTAGCATAAGTAAGTTAAACACAAAAGGGTTTGTAATTCTTTCCTTAGCCCCTCCAGGGAGGAACACAAAACCACAAAATAATCAGCGCTCTTTTTGTAGCAGCCTGCACTGTCAACAGGGCGGGAGGGTGGGCCGACGACTCCTGTTGGAACTGCTGGGAGGGTCGGAGGGGCCGCGCCTTATCTGCTCGGCCCCCGCCCCCTCCAAATGCCCGGATTCTGGCATTTGGCGCCCAATTGCCTGCCTCATCCGGCAGGGCGGCAAAGGTGCCTCCCCCAACCCAACGGCCACGTGGGGCCGCGGGCCGGGGGATTCGAATTCTTGCTACCTTGATATGTTTACCAACCTATATTTTGAAGTCTATTTTTAATATTTAAACAATATTTAGACCATGTCTAAACATTCCACAGTTATATTTCTATAAATCTATCTTCAAATTCTACAACTCAATAGGTTTGTGTATTTTCTACTGGTTACATAATTGTCTAAGCAATCTATATTGAAAACTGCTAAATTACTAACGTTTCTATTACATATAGTCTACAGTCAAACTAAGCTTATATATTTCCTTATATCTAAACAGTCTACTATCCTTTCTACTATATATAATCAAAAGATCATACTAACTCTCTTTTGTTGCAATAACAACATGCTCATTGGAGATCCCAACCTTTATCTTAGCAAGCATATCATACAAAGTTAGGGTAGTGAGCCCTTTACTCCAGAAAACTGCTTTTCGATCAGCTTGCCAGTCCATCCACAAAGAACTAAACTTAGAGTCTCCTTGCCATCCATATGTCTCTATGATCAACATACTCTCCCTATAAAAGTGTAGCTGCTTTTAGTACAGATCCAGATAGCTTCTCACTTTAGCCACCAGAGGGTCCACGATTCACTTTAAAGACAAAGTCTGTGGTTAGGTCACTCACAACCTAACTTTCCATTGTCTCCTTTCTGAAGAAAACATTGGTCCCGCCTCCCTCTTTGCCTCTCGTCGCCACCTTTTGGGGATATTTACATCAGCCGAGTAAGAAAGTCAAAGTCTTTAAGGTTTGTTTAAACGCTCCGCTTTCTTTTAGAAAAACTCTCTGCTACAGTCCATCGCCACAGTTTGATCAGTCCCTCCCTCCTTGCTTTCGCATTTGCTTAAAATG
>NW_015167080.1:610014-643323 GCF_001447785.1 Gekko japonicus
AGACCACCTAAAACATACCAACTCTTTAACATGACCCCCCTCCCTTGTCATGGATTGAATGTTCATTATAATTAGCTCTTTAAGTATTCAAGGTGTGTCAGGTAATATTAATAAGTTCATTAGGTACGTGTGCTTGTTAGTGTCTATGTAAGTCAGGGCTATTCCTTGCAGTCCACATTATTTTACACCCCCCTCCCATCTTTATCTCTAGCTTTCGCTACTATGCCCATTCCTCAGGCAAGCTTATAATCCTACCATTGTTCACAAATTTACAGTTGCTTTCAGCTCATTTTAACTATTTCACTTCCCTCAGAACTCAGTATCTGCCATGTTGGTTTCTACAGCAGTAATTCTATATATAGCACTTTTGATCCTCAAATATTTTCATGGTTCAGATGTCATCAAACCAAACAGAGTAATATGGTTACAATATACATTAGGGACTGGAGCACAGCTAAAGGTACAAGCTTGTATCTAAGTTGATCTCTATGTTGGGGAGGCTACTGATAGGGTTACAAGGTCTTACCTGGACATCCTGGTCCTTCTCCAGAATCTCTTTGGCACGGGCACTTTGCACATGCCCCACAATGACATCACCCAGAAGTGACGTCATTGTGCATGGCACATTGCAGGGGACACTATCATTTAAATGATTGACCATTCCCCCCCACAATGTGCCCTGCACAATGATGTCACCTTCGGGTGATGCCATTGTGCTGGACATGTTGGCGCTCATGCAGCACTTTGGGGTGAGGTTCCCCCAGCTGGCCGGATCAGAAGAATGGGGGAATGAGAACCCTAGCTAGTGAAGACCTAGTGAAGAGTGTAGTTCTACATGTATAGAACTACAACATGAGTTCCAGGACAAGAGATATTTTGTGTGTTGTATAAAAAGTGGCCAGTTTGCTGCAATGACTCTCCCAGTGCAAAGGAAAGACAAATATTTTATTAACTTATCCAGGATACAAAATAGAAAGAAGGGGAGCAAAATGGTGGTAATCAAGAATGAGCAGAAACAACTACAAGAATGGTGGGCTTGACATGCCTTTTTATCCATGTCGATTTATATTGACATGAATAAGGGGAAAGTACTGTTAAGTGAATTTAGTGCAGAATTAGGATTTGTAATGGCACTGAGTCAAAGCTTTGGGATCTGGCTGCCCATTGTTGAAATGTGCGTTGTCCTACCAAACTCCATTGGTTCAAGGGTCAAAATCCAAGCTATCATGGGACTGTTGTCGAAGGCTTTCATGGCCGGAGTTCATTAGTTGCTGTAGATTTTCTGGGTTGTGTGGCTGTGGTCTTGGCATTGTAGAACCTGACATTTTACCAGTAGCTGTGACTGGTATCCTCAGTGGTGTTAGGCCTCTGAGGATCCCAAACTACAAAGAATTGCTGTTAAAGGATGGCTCATAAGCATAAGCTCATATCTTACCAGAATGGCTATAAATAGCTCTTAAGTTAACCAACAATACTTTTTCAACGGACAATGTCTTGGCCATTAAAGGTGAGCAAATATTATATATGTAAATATCAGATCACATGTCTTCCTTTGCCATGGAGGCCAACTTATCAGTTACAGTCATTCAATGGTCACACTGCAAAGTCTAATATAGTACTTTGCAGTGTGACCATCCTTTAACTTTTTAATGTATGTAATAAGCTATACTGATGATATTATTTATTTGATTATAGAAATTGAGATTCCTAATAGTGGATTGCTTGGAAAAATTCAGCAAAACAGTATGTATGAAAACAATATTTATTGACATTTTATAGCTTGTTGAAGTCGGGATTCCTGTTTCCCATTGTGAATGTTTATCTTGAATAGGTATTTTGATAAAGACCACGAAACGAACTCTGGAAACTCGAGATGTTCGTCATTTGTTGATCTGTGGAATAAAGAAGACATTTGGAATTTAAACATCATGAAAATGTCTACATATTACTGTCATGTTTTTGTGAATTTGTGAACGTTTTGCAGCAATTCTTTGTAGTTTGGGTTATTCAGATTGCTGTGCCCTTTATTGCAATGCCTCTGAGGATGCCAGTCACAGCTACTGGCAAAACGTCAGGTTCTACAATGCCAAGACCACGGCTGCACAACCCGGAAAATCTACAGCAACTAATTATCATGGGACTGTTCAAATTTTCCATTGTAGAATGGTACTAGAGAAGGTACCTAGATGATGTAATGAGGAGGGGAGATATGTCTGGTAGCAGGTGATTGAGTTAACTCGGGTGACAGGCATTACTCAAACCTGTTGACAATGGCCAGGAGAGCAACTGATGCCTCTTCCTGGGCTCTTGATTAAATTACCAGGGTAGTCTTCATTGTGAGGTAGATCCTGAGATATTTGGACATTATCCTGCATTCCTGGGTCATACATCGTAGCCATACGAAATATCCTTGATTCATGTGCTGCTGAAATTCTCAGATAGCCATACTACTTCCTCTTGAAAGCACCTGGATATCTTAATTACCTTGATATAAAAAACGGACATATTCTTCTGTCCCTTGGATTTCTAAAGGCCAGACATACATGAAGCTGCCATATACTGAATCAAACATCTGGTCCATCAAGTTCAGTATCGTCCACTCAGACTCGCAGTGGCTCTCCAGGGTCTCACATCACCTGGCTCTTTCAACTGAAGAAGCCAGGGACTGAACCTGGGCCCCTTGAGACACCAAGCAGATGTTCTGCCACTGAGCCCCCAAAGGAATCTTGGAGTGCAAGAAGACATGCGCCTCAGGTTGCCAGCCTTCAGATGGGTCCTGGAGATCTCCTGGAATTACAACTGATCTCCAGATTACAGAGATCAGTTCCCCTGGAGAAAATGGTTACTTTAAATGGAAGAAGCCAGGCATTATACCTCACTGAGGTCCCTCCCTTCCCTTCCCTTCCCTTCCCTTCCCTTCCCTTCCCTTCCCTTCCCTTCCCTCTCAAGGCTCCACCCCCAAATCTCCAGGATTTTCCCAATGCAGACCTGGCAACCCTCTATGGGTCTCATTGAGGGTGAGGAAGCTAGAGGCAACAAAGCAGACTTTTGATTTTAATTGCACATATATATGATTTGACAAAATGGGGGGCTGAGGAGGCATTGAACTGTTGATTTAAAAATTCATTGAGTTTTCCAGTAACAGGAAAAAAACTTAATAGGTACAGTTGGGCCAAATAGTAAAAATTTGGATGCAATCTTGCATCCCGTGTGAGTGGATTAGGGTGAAGCAGCCTTTTATCAGAATTGAGCAGAAAAGCAGTTCCACATAGTATCCCACATGCAAGCTGAAGGATTTCAGCCGTTAAAGCTAACTGTTGTTTTACTTAATAGGGTATAAAGCTATTTAATGATTTGGCTAGATCATACTTACTGTAAGGAAGTTCTGGGTTGTTTTACAATGAGAGAACTGGATTTGAATTGCTAAATGCCAAATTTTAATAATAGAAACATTGTATCTGATTTATTTATTTTGCTCTGTGACTGGATTGGTTTTAAAATAAAAATCCATGAGGGAGGGCTGACATAAGAGCATACATGGAAATACATTTTATTCTTGTAGCTGCCCTAGTTTCAGTGTATCTCCTGAAGGATAGCCTCTGGCTCCTTCTGGAAGAACCCCAAGGCCAACACCTCAAAGGTTTGACAGGCAGGTTACTCACCTTGTCTGCTATGCTCTGAAATAAAGGCAGCATTGTTTATACTTCTTCAATATGTATTTGTGAACTTTTATTTGGATGTAATGCTTACTTAATTTTACATTTCTGGAACCAAAGATGAAACTCTGTGGCGATCTTTGTTATATATAATTTTCTACATTTCAGTTAAGGTCCTACTTTCTAAGATAGCTTGCTAGTGCATTGAGAACCAGTGTAGCATAGTGGTTTGAAAGATGGACTAGGATCTGAGACATCCCATTTCAAATCCATGAAGCTCACCGGCAGTGACAGTTGGGGTCTTAAATGACATTTAAGTATAGATCAGGGGTGACCTATCCATTAGGCACAGTAGGCTGCTGCTGAAGGTACTCTACAAAATGGCTGTCCTTTAATGACCCCCTCAAAATGGCCACTCATAAAATACCTCCCCAAAATGGCCGCCTCTGGATGGCCTCACCCAAAATGGCCACCACTGCCTTATTTAACAAAAAATGGCCACCCCAGTGCACCTCACCCAAAATGAGGAAAAAATTGATAAGGAGTGTAGGGATGGTAGAGTCCTTGGCCCGTTCTCTTCCCCTCCAGTTAATAATTTAAGAGTTTCCCCATTGGGAGTTGTGCTGAAGAAGGCACCTGGTGAGTATCACCTCATTCATCACCTGTCCTACCTATGTGGGGAGTTGGTGAATGATGCCATACTGGAGGAGTTATGTTCAGTCAAGGCCGTAGCTAACCCCTTCTTTGTGGGGGGCCCTGGGGAAAGTGGGGAGGCCAAAGTGTGGGCGTGCGCGTGCAAAGCGTGTGCGCGCCACACACACACATCACCCCAATAAAGCTTCGCTCGGCGGTGGCTTCCAGCCTTTATCTAGCCACGTTGCTGCTGCGAACAAACCCCACAGAGAGAGAGAGAGATGCCTGACTGCTTCCCCCGCCCCTTCTTTCCGCTCCTTGCCTCTTCTTCAAAAGAGCCACCTCGGTGGCTTCTCAACGGCGATGGACGGGCACGTAAAGGCGGGGAGCAGAGCGACAAGGGACACCGCTGGAGTCTCCCGGGGGCTCGCGGCAGCAGGCCGATGAACGGCTCGGCTCCAACCCCACCACGGCCCGCCCGGTGCATCAGGAAGCGGCGCTGCCGCCCTCGCGAGCCCTCCAAGCAGGCGAACCGGGCGCGCACCTACTCAAGGCCGCCGCCGCCGAAGCCATGCCCCCCCGTGCCACCGACGGGGCATCCGGTCTCCCTCCGGGGCGCCGCCACCGCGCCCGCCGACCTGCCCGAGCGAGAGGCGAGTGCGAGAGAGCCGCGGGCCACGGGCGCCTCTCACAGCCGCAAGGAAGGGGAGGGTGAGGAAGAGGGAGGGGAGGCCACCACGCACCTCAAGCTCCCCTGACGCCGCCTCGACCTCCAGCGCCACTGCCAGCCTCTCGTCGTCTTCAGGCCCGGGGGAGGGGGGAGCAGAGGATCGGGGAGGGAGCCCACAAAACCCGTGGGGAGGCCCGGGCCCTGTGGGCCCCATGCGAGCTACGGGCCTGTGTTCAGTTAAATACACCTCGTTTGATCAGGCCGTGCAAGTGGTTCGCTGATGTAGGCAGGGGGCAGAATTGGCAAAATGTGACATTAAGTCAGCCTTCCGTCTCCTCCCTGTCCACCTGGCCGATTTTGAGCTGCTGAGTTTTGCTTTCGAGGGCAAATTCCTATGGGGTGCTCCATGTCCTGTGCTGCTTTCGAGAGGTTCAGTTCCTTTTTGGAATGGGCCTTGCATTACAGGACAGGACTAGACTGCACTGCCCACTATCTTGATGACTTTTTGTTGGTAGGAAGGAAAGATACGGGGCAGTGCAGATTTTTAGTGACCAGCTTCATGGACATGGCAGAGGAGCTTGGAGTTCAGGAAAAAACAGAGGGCCCTACCACAATTTTGACTTTTCTGGGGATAGAGATTGACACGGTAGGGCAGCTGTGTAAATTACCAGCTGATAAATTAAATGCGCTGCAGATGAAAATTGACACGGCCAGGGTGAAGAAAAAGATTACCTTGCTGGAGTTGCAGCAGTTGGTCGGCCACCTCAACTTTGCATGCAAAGTTATGGCACCCGGCCGAGTATTTGTTAGGAGACTATGTGAGTCCATGAAGGGCCTCCATCTCCCACAGCATAGGACCAGAGTCACCAAGGGTATAAGAAGACGACCTCCTTGTACGGAAGGAATTTTTGGATTTGTTGTGTATGAAATGGAATGTGTGTTGTATTGAGCTTGAGTCTGGCCAAGGTATTGTAAACCGACCTATCAGAACAAGGGAAGTTCTGGAGGGAAGCAAAGTGATTGGTCTTTATGTACTGCATTTGATTGGATCTTATCTGACATGTGGGCGTGAATTGCCCGCACCGTTTAAAAAGGAGCCTGTTGCTCCATTGTTTGTTTTGTTCTGGTTCTTCTGACTTCATGTTCAAATAAAGCTGTTATCACTGTTCACCTGCTGCCTCGAGTCTCGTATATAACAGGATTCATACAATGGGGTGGCCTTTTGGCAGGAAGACCTTCTAGTCGAGGTTGAGCTGCAGGTTACATCTGATGCTGCAGGCTCCTCCAGCTTTGGTGTCTATTTTCGTGGACACTGGTGTGCTGAGGACTGGCCTGGGGAATGGTTTCAGGCAGGGTGGGTCAAGGACCTTACCTTTCTGGAATTTTTCCCGATTGTCGTTGCAGTGTGGATTTGGTCAACAGAGCTTGCCAACCATATTGTCCATTTCTGGTGCAACAATCACAGTGCATGTGATTAACTCATTGACATCCAAGTGTCCTAGGGTCATGGCCCTGATCAGAGGCAGAACGACATGCATGGAGGGGAGAGAGTAAGAATAGGGGTGGCAGAAGGGATAAGTGTGAGAAACAGGTAGGGGGAGAGGGGAGGAAACAACGGTGGAGGGAATGGGATTGCTGCCCCACAAGTTTCTTGTGGGTCACCCTTGTAAAGTCTAAGAATATACTCACTAAGTCCTAATAACTTACTGTGTACTGTCACCTTCAGGCTCGATTAAAGTGGTCTCTGCAGGATTTTCCTTCTGATTGTTCAGAAGGTTTATCAATGTAGAGAAAACGCTGGCCTGCTTCTTGACAGTCAGTGTGTAGATGTCACTGATACTGTGATGCCAGTTTTGCACTGACTGCAATGTGTTCTGTCTTCAGGATGCAATTCAAAGGGATGTTTTGATGTTTAAAGCCCTAATTCATTTGGGTCCAAAAAAAGAGATCTTTATCTCCTCTACCTACTGCTCCATGGACCATTATGATCAATTAAGAGTGTCTTCTTAATATTACCTCATATGGATCCTTTCCAGACAGAAGGTCTGTATGTATAACCCTCTGCGTGTCAACTGAGCACAAGGAGAGGGAGAGTGTGCATGAGCATGCTGGCCCCGCCCCTTGCCTTCACATGATTGTCAGCTCATGAGCCCAGTGCCTATTTGTGGAGGAAGTAGTCACTCATTCACTCCCTTCCTGCCATCAACAATATTTGAAAAACATCCCTTATTCTGGAATGGGAGCATATGCATAGACTCTTCCTCCGCTCACTCATGCTATGCAGATAACCCAGCAGGATCAGTATGCTTGTGCAGGCTTTCCTTTACCATGCAATCAGTCAACACATGTAGGGGTTATGTGTTATGTGCTAGAAACTAAAGTTGTATTCTTGGTTGCTGACTCACCACTAGAGATGGGCATGAACTGTATTATGAACTGAATTTTGTGATGAACCAGGCCAGTTAATGTGTCCGTGAACTGTGATTCGTGCAATTGCGCCATTTGTGAATCACCCATGAACTGCCATGGTTTCTGCAGTGGTTTGTTCAGCTTGTAAGAGGGTCTGTGGGCCATACATGCTGGCACCCAAGGCAATGGTCAGCAATTCTTTAAAGCTGCAACACAGCATGACACACTAGTGAGCTCAGAAGGCATTAAAATTCTGAGTTCACTTGCGAGAGCCCCCCCCCAGGGGGCGGGGGGGGGGGGGGGAGGGATCACTGAAGTGGCTTGCAGTTTGGCAATGCCTTTCATTCCCCCTGCTGAAGCATTTAACGTAACGCTAGTGGGCTCAGAAGGCATTCACTTGTAAGAGCCGCCATGACTTCTGAGGGGGAGGGGGAATGAAAGGGGTTGCTGAACTGGCTGGCATCTATTAGATGCCAGCCAGTTCAGTGATGCCTTTCACTCCTTCCTGTGGAAGCAAGGGAGCAAAAGGGATTGCTGAACTGGCTTGAACCTAATAGATGCAAGCCAGTTCAGCGATCCCTTTCATTTCCCCCGCTTGGAAGCTGGACGAACCTCACAAACCCAAACCAGTTCGGTAAATGGAAAAGTTCATGGAGGTTCACAAACCATGGTTCGTGAGATCCCATGAACCACAAACCACCATGGACCTCCATTTTCCTGGTTTCCGCCCATCCCCATCTTTCCCTGGTGATTTACCAGTGTTCAGGCCTTTGCATGTTAGTTGAACTGGCCTTAAACTTCTTTTTGACAAGTTAAGGTGGTTTGGTTGTATTTTTAACTCCCCCCCCCCCCCGGCAGATCAGTAGTCAGGCCAGAAATGGTAGTCTGCATCCAATGCTGACTAAAGGACAATTAGACTAATGGAAGAGGGGGTGATTTTTACATACTCTTTTTGCTACTGGAGGGGGTCATGAAGGCCCCATGATTAGCCCCCACCTGCCTCACTTCTGGGTAGGAGCACCAGGAATAGGGGCTGATGTGAGAACTTTGACTGGCAGGCTGGATGGCACAGAAGGAGGATTGTATCTGGTAAAAGACAGGCAGCCAGAGAGATCTTTCCATACAGGGTTTATAAGATGGCTGTGTCCTGCTCCCTGACAGTAACTTGGCCTCTTTTTTTCCACCTAATAGAAGTTTTTGGATAGTCTTCAAAGGCAGCTTCAAATGACGCACATTTCAGTAATTTAATCTTGAATGTTAACAGAGCATGAACCACTGTGGCCAAATGACATCTTTCAAGGAGCAGTCATAGCACTTCAGCCCAAACCTGTAAAAATACCAAGGCCCCGGTTACACAGGCCGTGGTGTGTGTGTGTGTGTCGTGGCAAATTGCTCCGGCACAGTTTGAGCCATGATTATGCGATCAGACGCGCCGGTGGCACACCACGAGTCCTTCTCTTGGCACTGGCGCATAAATGAGGGGCCAGAGGGGAAAGCTGTGTGCCAGCGCGATCACACCGCGGGCATCCAGAGGCAGCCCGTGGCAAACCATTTGCCAGTACTTTGGAGGTACTACTTTTTTTATCGTGCATTTTCGGCGTTAAGCCACGGGTTGGCCACGAGTGCGCGCCACTTCCCAGATGTTGGGGTGTGATTGCGCATGGATAATCCGCCCACCACCCGTGGCTCTCCCGCGGCAAATTCACTTGTGAACAGGGCCTATATACCACAGAGGACACTTGAGCCAACTGTAGGCCAGAAACCTCTTTCAAGGAGACTGCAAACCTCTCCAGGACAGGATGACTTTTTTTTATTAACCAAAGGCACCTTAGTATCATATCTTTGGGCATCTTAGTCTCTTCAGTCTCTTAGTATTGTATCTTCTTAGTATCTTCAGGACCGTCTCCTCTGGTATGTCCCTGGGAGAGCATTACACTCTGCTGAGAGTGATCTGCTGGTGATCCCTGGCCCCCAAGACAGCCAGCTGTCCTCGACTGGAGCCAGGGCCTTCTTGGGCCCTGGCTCCGACCTGGTGGAACTCTCTGCCAACTTCCATCTGGGCCTGCGAGACGTAATGCAATTCTTCAGGGCCTGTAAGGCAGAGATGTTCTGCCAGGCTTTTGGTTGAGGACAGCAACCGTTTCCATCCTAACTGGCACCCTCCTCTTTTCTTTTCTTTCTTTTTTTCCGTCTTGCCCGCTTCAGCCTTCCTCCTTAACCTGCCCATGAGATGGAAGAATAGTCCAGAGCAGGTTTTAGAGTAAGTTATAGACACCATCTGAAGACTGTGAAATTTTGGGACTAATTGATTGCTGATTTTAAATTGTATTTTGCATGTTAATTTATTGTAAATCACCCAGATCCCCGTGTACTCAGGGATGGGGCGATTCAGACATTTAATTAAATGATGATGATGATGTCTGGACTGAATTTCAATTTATTGCTCCTCACCTTCTCCTAGTATTTATTCAGGACCTCCACAGAAATAACTGATCTGGCTGTCAGAGAAAAAGAGCTGAGTGTCATCTACGTGCCAGAGACACCTTGCTAGAAACCCCTAGGTTTCTCATGGGGATGTCTCTTCATATAATGAGAAATCCATGCAGTACTTCTGTGATTACTTGCTCCAATAAATAAATCCCTCTGTTTCATTGAATGGCAATATGTACATATCAGCCTCTGAAACCTGTTTACTGAAAAAAGGCCATACTTTCTCCATGGCTGTACCTTAATTTTATTATGCATTGGAGCCTTTGTAATAACAGCAAATAACCACAAAACAATTACAAGGATTTTATTTAACCTTATTTCAGTTTTACAATGTTCAGACTTTACTTCCCATAATCTCTTATATTATTACCAAGCTTCATGAGCAAGCCCCTGAAAAAACTAGAGGTGTGCAAACTGCCTAAACCACATTTTAAATATTGCTTGCTTTCCAGACTAGACTATGAAAGGTTATAAATAAACCTCTTTACTGAAATTCAATTATGAATCTAGGATTTGTGGAAGAAATCTTGTCTCTGGCCTTTCACCATTTGGTCTTCTTTGCATATCATCCATCATTTAAAATGAATATTATACTTAGGATTATTTATATTTTATGTGCAATTCCTTTCTTTAGACCTTGCAGATATATTCATAAAATTTATACTTTGTTTCAGAAATTTATGTGGGGTTTCCTTACTGCCTAGGTTTCTTTAAAGAGGATGCAACTTCCATTCAGTGAAGGAGGTTTGGTTTCTCTGATCTTAGTTTATATGATCAGGCATACTTGTTAACTTGAACTAATTATTGGGATCGCTCCTTGCAGCTGGACTGGCCATCTTGGGCTCTTTTGGAGGCTTCTTATCTGGTGCTCCTCTCTAAGTGGAATGCATTAGGCTCTACTTGTGCTAGAGTGAATCTCTTTCCTCCTGCAATTTCTTCAACTTGAAAACAACGGAGCATAACGTCATGGCAATATCAACTTGAGCCATTTTCACATGCTAAATTAACATTATGGGCCAATCTAGATCTAAAAAGTGGGACAAAATCTATTTTTATGGAAGGCTTGGACAGATAGCAGGACCTTTACATTGGAACAATTCATAGACTATGGTGATGAGTTTTTGTCATTTTCTCAGCTGAGGTCTAGATTTATACCCCCACCCTTCACTCAGAGTCTCAGAGTGGCTTACAATCTCCTTCTCTTCCTCTCCCCATAACAGACACCCTGTTAGGTAGGTGGGGCTGAGAGAGCTCTGAGAAAATTGCTCTTGAGAGAACAGCTCTGAGAGAATTTGTGACAGACCCAAGGTCACCCACCTGGCTGAATGTGGAGGAGTAGGGAATCAAACCCGGTTCTCCCAGATTAGAGTCCACCTCTCCTAACCACTACACCAAATGTTGACTTATGTTGATTGGCAATATTTACAATTGCAACATCTGTTGGTATCTAAATATTGCCTTGCAGCATTGTTTCTGAGTCCCTTTGCTCCTGGAAACTCTAATAAATATGATATACTGAATCTCAGGAATTAATGGAATAAAGAGCTAGATTTTGCCAAAGCCATTGCATATGGCCTTAAACTTTATACATCTTCTCTCCATGGATCTTAAGCTGTGACTCATTCAGCAAAAATATGTTTAGGATACAGGATATAGTGGACACTGCAATGACTTTCTCAAAGGATTGAGTGAAGTGTGCTAGCATTTAAACTTACGAAATGCATCCCTTAAACATACACTTTGGGTGTGTCCAGTCATTTGGTTTTTCTGGGACAAAGTGAATGTTCATTGATTTTTTTAGGATGCTTATGTACTTTTAAACCACCTGACTGTTTCTTGCAGGTCAACCAATGGTCAACAAAAATGGACCCTCTGTGCCCTTACTACAGCTAAAAGACTTGAATTACAACACTGGAAAGACAAAAGCCCACATATGGTAAATCAAAAATTCCATGGAACTTTATCAATATTCGAAAACATGGAATATAGATAACAATTACATATAGACTTATTTTTAGACATTTGGAAACCTTTTATAGGCCCCTGCCACACGGGCAGGAAACTGCAGAAGAGAAGTGTGGCTGTTTGCCCCGGGGCAAACTAACATGCAGTAAAGCGATCAGACCTACTGTGGAGGTTCTGTGGAGGTACTGTGGAGCTTCCGTGGGTAGGGAGAGGTGCCGATCACAACACACGCCTGCGCGCAATGAAGAAGCGCGCGGCGCGGCGAACTGGTTTTCTTTTTTTGTGTACACTACGAATGCGCATGCTCCGTTGGGTGCGTGTGCGCATCCACGGAGACGTGGGGGAAAAAAAACCCTTTTCCGCAAGGGGACATGGGCGGGCGCCGGATACCACCGGAAACGCGATCAGACGCCCGCCCTTCTGTTGTTATATTTTTGTTTCTATGTATACTTTTCCCCCTTTAATCCTATTTAGTTCTGGATTTTGAGTTTTCCCCCTTTTTCTGTTTTTTTTTTTAAATACATAAAAATAAAACGGGGATTTAAAGGAGATCATAGAAATGTATGAACAATCAGCCCATCAGTGGGTCAACCAACATAGTTATATGGAACGTCCATGTTCAGAGACAGTATACTTCTGAACACCAGTTGCTTAAGGCTTTGACCTCTATGTCCCCACTTGTGGGCCTTCCAGGAATTTGGGTGGCCAGTGTTGGAAACTGTAATGCTGGACTAGACAGACCCTTTGTGTAATCAAGCAGGGCTCCTCTTAGGTTCTTAGCAAAGTACAGTTGTGACATCCCTGAAGTCTTTTGGAGGGATTTTACTCTTCTTACTCAGGAGTTGGTAGAGTGGAATAAATAGCATTATAGTTTAACTTTATTGTTGTATTTAAATTCATTCTAAAGCATTATATACCAGTGGTTGCCATCATCCATCAAATGAGCACTAGAAACTCTTACTATTGATGCAGGGTTGCCAGCCTCCAGGTGGGGCCTGGGGAACTCCTGCTTTTACAACTGATTTCCAGCTGACAGATCAGCTCCCCTGGAGAAATTGGCTACTTTGAAGGGAGGACTCTATGGCATTGTACCATGCTTAGGCCCCTCCCCTCCCCAAACCCCACCCTCTCCTGGATCCAACCCCAAAGTCTCCAGGTGTTTTCCAACCCAGACTTGGCAACCCTATATTGAGGGTAGGTGCTTTAGTTAAGAGATCAAACTGGGCTAATCTACCAATCTCTAACCACCCAGCTCTTTCAAAAAGTTACCATACTCTTTCTTAGTAAGTTGTCTTGAAAAGAACAGCACATTAAACCGGGGGAGAGATGAGCTGAGTAGCATTCTCTTAGGTCAGAACATGCAGCCTTACTTAACCAGGAAGTTAGGTTTATTATCATGGAAGGAACACAAAAGTGCAGACAAAGCAATAAAAAGGCAAAATGTTCTCTCTAGCTTTATTCTTGCCCTAGATGACACAATAGGCAGGCATTTATAGCTTACTTGGTTAAAGGAAATCCATAGCAAAGAGCAGTAGTTCCAAAGTTAGAAATCCAGGAAAAGCTGCAATGGGAAACCAGGGAGCATAGATCATAGCAAAGCGTTTGACTGTGCATCCTGAAAGGGTATGGTTGGTTTTAAAAGAAATGGCTGTGCCACAGCATATGATTGTTTTGATGTGCACCCTGTAGTCTGGACAAAAGAGAAGAAGAAGCGTTGAATTTATACCCCGCCCTTCACTCCGAGTCTCAGAGCGGCTTACAATCTCCTTCCCTTCCTCTCCCCACAACAGACACTCTGTGAGGTAGGTGGGGCTGAGAGAGTTCTAAGAGAACTATGACTGTCCCAAGGTCACCCAGCTGGCTGCATGTGGAGGAGTAGGGACTAAAACCCAGTTCTCCCAGATTAGAGTCCACCACTCTTAACCACTATACCAAACTGGCTCTCTAGTTAGGACAGACTATGGAGAAACAGAATGGTTTCCAATTGGTAAAGGTGTCAGACAAGGATGTATTTTATCTCCCTATCTCTTTAATCTGTATGCAGAATACTGCACCCCTAGTTGTGCTATGGCCTCAGAAATACAAACCACAGTGTATGAACTTTTTCTATTTTACATAAGGTTTGTTCTAACAAATGTCTAAATTAATCTGGGGGATTTATTCATTTAGTTCAAGGACACAATATTCCGTTGTATTGTCAAAGAATAAAAATTGTGAAATGAAAAGTGATCCTCTTCTTTATGGTGGTGTTTATTCATAAGACACTGTCATATTCTTCTTTATGCCTTTCCCATTTTTCTTCAGAATGAAACAGCTTTGGTCTCTAAATCTAAATTAGATCTGTGGAGTGGGAAAATGGCACATGAAAGCCAGATGATGCCTTATATTTTTTTTCAGTGCATCCATTAGTAAGTATGATATACCCATCTAATATTTTAGGAAACATTATTATTGAGCATGATCTGCTTTTTAGCAAGGAAGCTAATTAACACAGAATGCACAGACAGGTTCAAATTTCCTAGTGTTGCTCTAGGGATTCTGGATCTATTCCTGTTTTGGTCAAAAGACCAACACCTGAAAGAGCAAAAGAATATCACAAATAGGGGCAACCAAAGACCTGTCATGTTGCAAAATATTGCCTTACTCAGTAGACTCAATGGCATGTTTAATCCAATAGCCTTTGTCAGGTCTGGATCTATTCCTGTTTTGGTCAAAAGGGCAGATTTCAACATTATGCATCTGAGTGGGGGTGGTGTATAAAGACCAACACCTGAAAGAGCAAAAGTATATCACAAATAGGGGCAACCAAAGACCTGTCATGTTGCAAAATATTGCCTTACTCAGTAGACTCAATGGCATGTTTAATCCAATAGCCTTTGTCAGGTCTTGCCACTTGTATAGCCTGGTGGTCCCCAGTGAGACCAGGAGTGTCCCTGCAACAACCTTTGACTTTCGCTAAGACCAGAGGTGGGAGGGAAGGTGCATGGTATAGCCGAATCTCATGAGATCTTGGAAGCTAAGCAGGGAAATCACCAGCACTTAGAAGGGAAATCACCAGCAAAGACTCTTCAGAAGAAGGCAATGTGAGCCACCTCTGCTTCTCACTTGCTTCAAAAGCCCCTTGCTGGAGTCACCATAAGTTGGCTGCGACTTGACGGAGCTTCCCGCACAAGGCCAGAGGTGCAAGAGGACACTCCCAGAATCTCAGAGCCTTAAGATGTCATAAATATGTCAAGATATCTATCTGTCTCTTTGTCTGTCTGTCTTCATATATATTACTGTTTAATGTTTTTAATTAGTTTTCACTGATTTCATCATAAGTTTGCATCAGACATATTTTATTTATTTAAAAGATTTGTATAACTGCCTTTGTCCCATGCATCCCAGGACCCAAGTCAGGTAACAACACTGTATTTATTTATTTATTTATTTCGGCTTCTACCCCGCTTGAACCCCCCAAGGGGTCTCTGAGCGGCTTACAGTTACTCTATTATCCCTAACTATGGCCACAACTTAATCGGGGTGGGGACTGCCCTACCGGCACCCTGTAGTTGGAGCTATTGTTCTTCTTACTCATGATTCGGCCCCTCGGCCCATTGCTGACATGGCTCCCTCCAGCTCTTCCTCCTTCTCCTCCTGCGACCCTTGGCGTCGGCTGTGGTTGGTAGATCCATTCGGCGCCTGGTTCACATTTACTGGTTCACACTGTAAATACAATACAAAACAATTTAATAAAACAGACACCAAAACTACACATTAAAAACAAGACCAAAGACAACTTACGCCTCAAACAGCAGGGTATTATCCCTTTGCCCTGCCTCAGGCTGTCCTGAAATTCCTCCAGATCAGCTCTTGTGTACAGCCTAGCAAGAAAGCCAGGAGGGTAGAGCCACCTTGACCTCTTCTGGGAGGATTTCCCAAAGGCATGGAATAGCTACTGAAAAAGCCTGAGCCTGAACTATGGCAGAATGTGCCTTAGAAAAGAAAGGAATGGATAATAGAGCTTGGTGGTAATAGTGGAGCTGCCACATGGGAAAATGCAGGGAGAGGTGGCTCTTTAAGTATGTGAGCCTGAGGTCATGAAGGGCTTTAAAGGTGAGCACCAAGATGTTGAGTTGGACCTAAAAACAGATCAGCAGCTAGTGAGTAGGAATTATATGGTCCTGTTGGCTAGCCCGAGATAACAGACAAGCGGCTGCATTTTGTACCAGCTGCAGCTTCCAGGTTGTCTTCAAGGACAGCCCCATGTAGAGTGTTTTACAGTAATCTAACCTTAAGGCTACTTAAGTACGGATTAGCATGGTCAAATCAGACACCTACAATAGGGCAGCAACTTCCTAACTAGGGTCAAATCTGCTTTGGTATTTCCCACCATTGTGCAAATGATCTCATATCGTCTCACAAATTTCTGTCTACATTTGATGCTGCATCCACTCTCCTATTGTTTCATCTCAGCATCAGCTGTCTGCATCATTTTATTGCCATTTAGTAGTGACTCCAATGTCACTACGGCGTATCACTGCATTATCTGAATGTGGTTTTAAGGTGGTACAACTGCTCCTCCCCACCATCGAGCCGCTGTGAGTAAAAAGCAGACAACTGGAGCTGGAGTCTCCCCCCCATCTTTTCTAAGGAGATATGCAAATTGTCACAAAGGAAACAAGTTAGCTGAAAATCCAGTCGTCTGCATTTAAAAGCAGCCAGGGAACATTTTTCTGCAATCATATTTTGGGGGGGGGGAGGTTTGGAAGCACACCCACCCCTGAACCATTTGTTATTTCCTGGGGCAGTCTCCAGAATGCCCTGCCTGGCAACTGCTGTGTGTTTTGTGTTTTTTTACCCAGCTCTTTTGGTCTTTCCTCTCCCCCCACCTCTCCCTCTGCCAGGTCACCCCCTTTTACTTTCTCTCGGGGGGGGGGGTCACAGGCAATGCTCCCTCTAAGCTGTGGAGTCATGAGCAAAAACTTTGCTTTGTGAGCTACTGGCATTAAAGTTGTGAGCAAGTGATTTGGCTAGTGCATAAATTAGTTTGCTCTGGAGCCATCCTTCCTGAGCGAAGACAAAAATGTGTGAGCCAGAGGCTAAAAAACTGTGAACCAGCTCACACTAACTCAGCTTAGAGGGAACACTGATCACAGGTGCTGTTTCCTCCCTGTAGCGTAGCGCCCTGCCAGCGCCCCTCGGAGGTTGCTCCCCCCCCTTACACGATCTCCCTAAACAGCTTGAGTCCTGATGCAGACAGAGGAGAGCTTTATACTGAGCCAAATGGGAAGCCACAGCAGCAAGGAACAGCTTTACATAGCAAATGCAGATTTGCTCTAGATGTAGCTGGAGAAAACAAACCAACCATTTTTTTTACTGACATGGATACTTGTTTCTCTCAAGCTCTGAACAAAGTCTTTCAGTGAAAGGTGCAATTCCTTATGAAGAATCAGAAAAGGAAGAATATAAATAATAACAACAGCAATAGCAAAAATGCCTGACAAGAAGAATTTAGGAATGACAACCTATCAGGAAGTCCATTAGGTCCAAGTGGCAGATGTAGCTAACTTGTGAGTATAATACTGCTGTATATCCTCTGGAGATTTATATAGCAGAAACTCCAGCACTGATATTGGACATGGCAGTTGTTGAATCTGATGATGAGTGAGAACGGTAGCTTTACTACAAATCCATCTGGCAGAAACAAACCTGAAAACTTGTTTTGGCCTGGTAAGCAAGCGAAATCTGTAAATAGTTCTGCAAAACATGCTTTTCCTTCACTGTGGAATTCCTCAATGCTAGAGGGGGAGATTTTGGCAATTATATTTATAGCCTAGGCTGTTTACTAAACTGGTGTAAACTGAAGCTGAATATGGATGCAAAACTGGTTATCCATGAAAGGGTTTCATTGCTCTTAAAGCAAAAATCAGAATAGAGCTTACATATATAATTAGTGCATTGTGGGCTGCTTTGGGAGGAGAAAGGGACACAAGTTGTGCCTCTACAGATAGAAATCCTTCTGTTTATAGAAACTGTAGTGAGAGCCATTATCGAAAGGGAGACCTCATGGTAACCCTATATATGTCCCCTCATATTCCATGATGCAAGGAATGTGGGATATAAATGAAATAAATAAAACCAACAAATGAGAACAGACACACAGCTATTATGCAGATGGGTTATACCTGCTCCTGCTCCAACACCTTCACTGTTGGAAGGAAAGGAGCCTATAGACTTGGTATGAAGCAGTAGCCTTGATCAAACTGAGTGAGTCTGGATATGATCAATGCATGGTTGGGAAACTGACTGGGAACACTATGCAGGCCATTTTGTATTCCATGAAAGGCAAGATAAAGTCTGCATTTGGAGTTACGGCTGTTATTTTATGTACAGCATACATCTAAGTCTAAACATATAGACGCCTAGAGCCACAGAACCCATGTTCCACATCTAAGGATGGAACTAGACAGTATTTTCTAAGAAGGCTATAAGTGATTTGAGAAAGGTCCCCATCTCCATGGTGCGCATTCATGCTTATATAAGGCAAAACCTGGGAATTACTGGGAAGCCCTCAGGGCCATCTTCTTAATCCCACCCCCCAGGGGGTGCCATTTTCTTAATCCAGTGCCACAGAGACAAGTCAAGACAGCAGAAACATATGAGGCCCTTTAATTAAACGGTTCCTTTACACTGTAAAGGGAGGACCTGGCAACTCTAACTCACACCTAGGTGCTGGGGCTGCTTTCCCAGTCTGAGTCCCTCTCCCAGCTCCTTAAGCTTCTGTCCTAGCCACTGCATCCCTTCTGCTGGGTTAAATCGAGGGGAGGCAGAGCAGTCTGTCTGGGTTAAGTGAGTATAGGGTTAAACCAGGCATATTGCCTCCAAGTGTCCAGAAGGCTTAGTATTCTCTACCCAGCAAAGCCTTCAACCCCGACTATCGACAGTTCCTTCCTAGCTTCTAGTCCACTTCTTTCTTCACCTCCTTCAGATAGGGCCTTTTATTTTTCCCCCCTGGCCACTCCCAGTTCCTGCTTTCCTGTTCCTAATCCTGAGCAGGCCCTTTCTCTTGAGGAGGTCTTTACTCCACAGGAAATGAGTACTGGTTGGATTTCCTCCTGGCTGCTCCTCCTTTGCTCTTTTCAGCCTCACACTCTTCCCTTGCCTCTGAAAGTAGGCTGTTCCCTTCCTTAGGCTATACCGGTGCACCACCCCTTCTCTCCCAGAGATAGGGTGTCCCAGGCGGTGGCAAGCACATTTACCACAGGCAATGTTCAATCCAATCCAATAGAATTTATTGTGTTAGCCATAGGCCATAACAAAGTTACAGAGCATTCGACTACAACAATAAAATAATACAATAAAATAGATAAAAGAATAAAATCTAAAATCACATACATAAGATATTAAATTATACAGTAGAATGGCAGTGGGTTAAAATGACCTGCATGTTATAAGAATGACCCCTGTGATACCGCTCTGGCTCTAATCTTTTTGGCCGCAAGGACCAAAAGGGAGACTCTATAACAGGGGTATCAAACATGTGGCCCGGGGGCCGGATTAGGCCCCCTGAGGGCTTCTATCAGGCCCGCAGTGGAACTGGCTGTCTTCTGCTTCTTCTTCCAGTTCTGCTGCTGCTGCGTCATCGTAGGTTTGCAGCTTACAGATACACACCTGAACAGCATATTCAAGACTGCAACAGCATAGACATTTTGATGCAATAATTCAGAGCAAGAGGTGTCAGTTATCAGACACTGTTAAATAAACAAAATATTGCAAGAGTACTAATGTTTTAAGCATGTTTTTATTTTAAGTTAAAAAAAAACCCTTGTGTTTGTGTCCTTTATAAAGTTTATATCTCCGCTACCTGGCATTACATTTTATGACATACATGGCCCGGCCCAACAAGGTCTCATTTATGTCAGATCTGGCCCTCATAACAAATGAGTTCAACACCCCTGCTCTATAGGATATGAACTTGTCGGTATTTCATTCAATCTTCTCAATTTCAGAATACGCATTTATGGTAAATAAAATTCCTGTCAAGAATTTGTCTCTGGGTACGTTGTGCAACGGGCAAGCTAAAATATAGTGGGAAAGGTTCTCAATGGCTAATGAGCTGCAAATACATATATTATGTTCTGTTGGAATTTGAAACCATTGGCCCTCCCACAGTGCTGTGTACATTGTTTTGAAGCACAAGGCAGTGAAAGACACCCTGAGGTTATAATTGGAAATATTGAATAGGTAGGGTGATCTAGTATGGTTGAGTTTAAATAATTTATACCAAGGAGCTACCTTAGACTTTGTGATAGCGGAGCGATCTATCAGAGCATCTGTTTTGAATATCCATTCCCTGAGTTGGGAGTTATCACCTGAGGCCTCGAGGAGGTCATCAGGTATGGTGTATCTACAAAGGATATTTCTAAGGAAACCAGAATGTGTAGGGTCTTAAGGAGTTCGATCCAAACAAATTTGTCTTCCAGTATTTTATAATTGAAAGGTGTACCCTTGCCCTAATAGAAGAAAGTCCTGTTTCTGCTCGCATCAGGGCTGCAGGAGATCCCCTAGGGAGACTTAAGATTTGTCTTAGGACATAATGTAGAATTACCTTGTGGGTAGATATGTTGTCCTCTTTCCAGCCCCACACTTCTGCCCCGTAAAATAAGCGGGGCATGACTTTGCACTTGAACAATTTCAGTGCTGGGTCAATCAATCAGCCACCCTTTGTGTAGAAGAAGTGTACAATAGACCCAACAATCCTTAGCGCTGATGATGTCACCTCTACCACGTGGGTTTTCCAATTCAGTGTTTCCTTGAAAATTACTCCTAAGTGTTTAAATGAACTGCATTGATCGATTAGATTACCAAGGATGCTCCAACGAAAGATTTTGGGCTTTCTTCTGAAAACCATTACTTTGGTCTTTGCATAATTAATGCTGAGAGCTTCTTCAGTGCAGTATTGCCCTAGATGGTGTAGGAGCCTTCTCAAACCAATTTTGGTCAGTGAGATTAGTACCATATCATCCTTGTATAAGATAATTGAAATTTTCTGTTGTCCCAAAGAAGGTGGAAAAAATTGAGGGCCTGACAGAAACTCCGTTATATCATTTATGTACAGGTTGAGCAGACTGGGGGCCAGCACACATCCCTGCTTCACTCCTTTAATGATTGGGATAGTATCAGTTAAGGAACCAGAGATTCCTACACTTACTTGGGCAAGAGTGTCCCTATAAAGCTTTCAGAGTAGGAATAATAATCGCTTGTCAATGTTCAATTTGGCAAGCTTTGACCATAAACGGGGTCTATTAATAGAACTGAATGTGGCAGCCAAGTCGACAAACGCAACATAAAGTGCCTTTGTTGGTCCATTTATATCAGCATACACTAATTGGTATAGGGTTTGGCAGTGGTCTATGGTTCCACACCCTTTTCAAAATCCTGCTTGTGCAGGGTGGATAATTTGTTCCTCCGCTACCCAGTCTTCCAATTTTAACAGCAGGTATTTACTGTACAGTTTGGCTGCTATGTCCAGAAGGCTTATCAGTCTATAATTTTGTGGGTCAGCTTTTCCCGTTTTTTATGGATCGATACAACTATGCTTAACTTCCACCCTGGGGGGGATCATGCCTGAAGTGTTAATCTGTGTAAACACTCTAGCCAAAATGGGGGCCCACCAGTCGGGGAAGGCTTTGTATTATTCCAGTGGTAACATATCCTTCCCCGGAGATTTTCCAGAGGGTAGTGAGGCAATTAATCCTCTGATTTCTGAATCAGAGACTGGCACCCATTCTGGTAGACCTGTAAGATCTAGATAGTCTTTCAGCTGAGTTTTACCTGACCCCTTAGCTGAAGAATGCTGGGGCCCAAAAACATTCTTGAAGTATGAAAACCAGACATGTCCTGGTATATATGCATCTACCTGACAGAAAGGGCTACTACTTTTAATTGACACTACTTCCCAGTAACGGGAATCTTTTTCTCTGCTACAGCTCAATCTAGCTCTTTCCAAAGAAATTGTGTATGTTCTAATTTATTTTGCTTAATTAACACTTTATATTGGGATCTAAGTTTTAAGTATGTGCACAGTTGTATCCCTTCCCTGCTATGGGCAATGTTGGTATAAGCATGTACCCTGTGACCACTGATTTCTCTTTCAAAATGCATTCAGCTTGCTGGAAAAATCAACCATGGGCTACCTCCAGGTAAAGAGAACTACATGCATTGGGCTTTAGCATATGCTTGGTGTTTGTTTATTATATATCCAAAGTGCAGTTCAAGCCATTTGGTTCAACTCCTTTTTCAGTTTTGAAACCACGTCGTAACTGCAGATGTGTACATGGCTGCATTAGCATATGCTAAATGCATCAAAGACTTTGCTAGGCAGGTATAACAGCTTGTGTCCTACCATTCATTTCTAGGGACTGAAGGGATCTTCGACTGCCAGAACATGGGGCAATTTTTGCCAGTTGCCTCCTCATTTATTCCCGAGAGCCTGTTGATTCTCCCCAGGAACAAGATTTCAAGGGCTTAGTGAACTGCAGTAGGAGAAGGAAGGGCCACACTGTGAGTTCCAATCAATGAGCACATCTCATTGGATCCCTGACAAAATACACAAGGACTCATGTAAATTTGTTCTCTTACATGAACTAGCTCAATGGGAAAGGTTGTAAAAGTCTACCTGTATTCTTTAGGTTCTGACCAAGCTTGGTCTGCAGCATGGCTGGCCCAAGGCTTTTGGGCACCCTAGACTTCAGGGAGTGGGAAGCTGACCCCCACCCTCCTAATTCCCTCTTGTGCTGTGGGAAGATAGAAACCATGCTCCTTGTCCCTCCCTGTGAAGAGTGGGAAGACAATGCTCAACCTTCTCATCCTGCCCTCCTCACCCCCAGCACTACAGTGCATTAGGAGCCTGTCCACAGGAACCGGGGGTGGCTATGGGGCTGTTGCCTGTTGCAGCAGATGCTGACACCACAAGCTGGCCAGTGGGTATGGGGGGGGGGCAACAGGGCTGGTGCCCTAAGCAACTGATTAGGTACACCTAGTGGATGGGCTGGCCACAGTTAGTGGTCTTAAACATAAGGACTTGGTTTGGCTACTAAATTAAGTCACACAGGTCATCAGATCCCTTAGCCCAGCTCTATGTAACAAGTGGTTCCAAATGCAGAAGTGCACTGCCAACTACATGAGATGTATCCATGGAGTTCTATATGATTCAGGTGACTGCATATTTGCCCACCTTGAGAGTCTCTCTCCTTGGGTTTGGCTAAAAAAGGTAGGAAGATTCCTGAATCTCAAATAAGGGCATTGATAATGGCACAACTGAAAATAAAAAAAGGGGGGGGGAAGTAAACTTAAACCAGAAATAATTGAATTAAGTAACTGAAGGTTAAGAAATATAAATGTATAGGCCCAATAATTAATTAAAGTTAATTTAAAAAACAAATATACAAAAATATGTATTTATTTCACAGTATATTAAAAACAGATATTAGCCCTTACAATCACCTCAAGCATCAATGATAATATACAATGACATCCAAAAGTGACAAATATTGATCCTGACCAAATATGTTTTGGCCCAATTGGCCCAATTGGCCATGAATAATGGCATACATTCATTATGAGCATTATGAGCATGAAAATGTTCAGAAAGTTAAAATGAACAGCACTCTTTTAATAAGAATACATAAAATTGGAATTCTGAACAGTCGATTGTGGATGATCATGATTTAGTTATTATACCAAAATGTCTGATTACATAACAAAGATCTGCAGCAGTCATTTGATGTGAATTAGACAGAGAATGTGATTTTTTTCTGTTGGCTTGATATGATTTAATATATGTGGTAATCCGAATTATTTTGTATTTTCTGTGCTTCCTTACAACCTCTACAATTGTCCATTTTTTTCCCTGGAGGCTTGAGCTATATAATTGGTTTGCCATTTAGCATTAAAATGTTCAGAAAGTACCTTGGCATAAGCAAACGTAAGTTCATCAACACCCTTGGTTTCTATTAATTTTACAATGCCAAAACTGACTGCACAAAGGACAGTTTCATGGACCCTGAATGAAGATGTTGAAATATGGATCCTTATTCCTTTATAGAAGGCTAGAAGATTGGCTTGGATAAAGTTAACAGCATCATTCTAGAAGTTTTCAGGAGATGTAGTACTCATGGAATCTCTGTCCCTCTTACTTGAGTTCATTCCAGTAACATAAGGAAGAAGACTAGAAGGACATGGCAGTGAGATGACTTGTGGTCCTTACTGATGAATATTGGAACCACACATGCAGTTGGGACAGTTAGATGCAGACAATCTTTCCTTCCCAGGTACCACCTCTTGCTCATGAGGTGGTACTTTGTACATGCCCATGCATTTTCTACACTGTGGTACACTGAACTTATACTTGCTCATAATTCTTTGCTGGAATGGGGCAAATAAGAGTATTACCTTTTCAGAATTCATTAAAAATTGGTCCATAATATCCAACTGAAACATAATAATAAAGTTATACTTTTTCAGATTCCTTCTAAATACTTCCTTTATATTTGTATGACTGCGTCCATCTTGGAACAAATTTACTTACCACAATTAGAAAAAAAACACCTTTAGACATTCATCTGCTATTTTGACATATTTATTGCTTTACAACTGTTGACCTTATAACCTTGTTATTTAGTTTTTCTCTTTGTATAACTTAAACATCATTTTACATGTTAATTTGCTGTTAAATCCCTGTCTATAAGTTTAGAATCTCATCTACCATTTGAAAAAGTGTGTCTTATACATGAAAGCTCATACCTTGAATAAAGTTTTGTTCATCTTAAAGGTGCCACTGGACCTTAAATTTGTTCTACTGCTTCAGACCAACATGGCTGATCTGCATCCATAGTGATACACCTTTGTTAAAATCTTTACTATAGTTCTTCTTTTTTTGTTTATAATTTTCTGTCAGCATACTTGGGCATGTTACCATATATGCAACACGTACTGAACAGTTATATGTGTGTGTGTATGGGGGGTAGGTTGTTCAGTCAACAGTAACTTTATATATTTTTGAGATATACACCTCCTTAAACATGCATACCTGGTCCTGGGAAACTGGGCCTTCTGACCTCTCTTTCAGATCTTCTGAACAGCTCTTTCTACCATCCCTTCTGCTGCTTGTAACGTTTGGAGATAAATCTCTCTGCCAATGAAATGCAACATCTTCATGCATTTGAGAGAATGGAGGGCAGCAAAAATCAGCAACCACCAAACAAAAAACAACCCACCTTATTCAGCAGTACTTTGTTGTTTTTATGGGGTCACAAGACTTGTGCTTATTTTGGCTGCAGATCCATTACCAGAGCTACCGTCCTGGATTTTCTCCTTAGAGAATATATATGCAAAAATCTTTTAAAAATTAGCAGAAAGCCTTGTAACGTATTAGTGTTATGACTACTATTGGGATGCATCATGTGTATTGTGAGGGGAGCTATGAAGGGGAGCCTTCTCCTTCTGTGTTCCAGCCAAAGTGTGCACCCACCACCACCCCAATCTTTCCCCTGGTTACTACAGATCCCCAGTAGCTGTTTGAGGGATGCAATGGGTATATGCAATGGAAGGGAGGAATTGCTGAGAACTGTGCTGTTTTCCGCAGGCACTGGTGACTTCTTGCAAATGGAACAAGGAGGTTTGTATCTCAGCTAGTGCCTTGCTATCCCATCTTCATCCAGGGAGTTCAGGGGAACAAACACGAGTTCCCCCCATTCCTATTTTTTCCCCTCCCAGTGCCCTTATGGGATAGGTTAGGCTGAGAGTTGGTGACTGGCTCAAGGTCATCCAGTAATTTTCATGGTAGAACTACACCACAATTTCCAAGGGTTGCCAATGACCAGGTGGAGCCTGGAAATCTTCCAGAATTACAGGTGCTCTCCAGACTACAGAGTTTAGTTCTCCTAAGACAATATGGTTGATTTGGAGGGTGGACTCTACGGCCTTATATCCCTGCTTAAATTCCACCCCTAAATCTCCAGGAATTTGCCCAATCCAGAGTTTGCAGCCCTACACTTTTGCTTCCCTAGTTATTTCTATTTTGGAAGCTGTGATTTGAAAAATGAAAGTGGAGAGGTTGTTCAATGCAAATAACCTTGGACTCTGCTATTCTAGGAACTGGATGCTAGTAGAGTGTTTCCAGAAGGGAATGCAAAAATAGATGGGTGTATACAAATTTGGAAAAAAATAACAACATGGCAAAGTGATCTTGCTTTGTGAAGATACATAAATGGAAAGGTGAATTTATGTGCTTGGGTTTTCTCAGTTTCTCTGCCTCTCTTAGAGCTCTGGTTTCTACAGCAGGGTGTAGAAGCTTAACATTCAATGATGGATGGGTGTGCCTTTCAGAAACTGCAACCCTTTGTGTTCAATCAGGACTTGATCATGGTCACACAGGCTTTTGAAAACTTGGGGTTAGAGTATGGTACTGTGCTCCATGTTGATTTCCTAAGAGGACTATCTGCAACCTTCTTGAAAAATATGCAGACAGACGACTGATTTCAGCTAACATACTTTTATTAGTGACGAACAAGACAACTTTAGCCGGCTCGCAGGCTGGCTTATATTCCCCGTGAAACCAACACCCAAAACACCCCCCCACATCACAATAGGTCATTTACAGTGGCCGAGAGTTCCATAGGCTCTCAGCCGGGAACCTAGCCCTCTGATAGGTGTGGGCTAGAATCCGCTTAGTTCATTGTTTTGATGAGCAAAGCTCGACATTTGCGCTTGACCGTGTGGAGTCCAAACCGGCCACGTGGTCCGAACTGGATACATTACACCCCTCCCCCCTTGGTCTGCAACACACCCACAGATAAAGTCCTTGAGGTGTGCCGGTGTTTTCCTGGTGCGATTAGAGTGGCGCAGCTCGGGGACTGGGGCTGGCTCCACTGTCGATGCACCCGGCGGAGTGCTGGCCGGGGTTGGTGCTGTGGGCCCTGGTGCCAGCATTCCAGATGAAGCAGGGAGGTTGTCCTCATGTGTGCCCGCGGGGAAGTGCATGGGCTCTGCAGCAGGCGGAGGTGAGGTTGACATTTGTGGTGGTGTTGTGGGTTCTGGGGTGTCAAGGGTTTCAAAGTCATCGGGGTCCAGCAGCAGCGTCCGTTGGCACAGCTGGTCAATATGACGGTTTAGGATTTGGCCATCCTCACTGGAGACCTCATATGATCTGGGGCCCTTGACTCTCACCACTCAAGCCGGAATCCAGGCTGGACCCCGTGCATAATTTCTGGCATACACGGGATCCTCTAGGAAGAACCCCTTGGTCGCTTCATGCGCTTCGGTGACCAGTGCCTCCTCTGGAGCGCAGTCTGGGTGGAGACGGTCCAGCTGGGTCGTTAGGCGGTGACCTAGGAGGAGTTCCACCGGGCTGCGCCCCGTTGTGGTGTGGGGCATAGTCCGCTGGTCAAAAAGGAAGGTTGCCAACTTATAGTTCCAGTCCTGTGAGTCCAGAGTGCGTCTTTGGTTGGCCTTCTTCTTCTTCTTCTTCTTCTTCTTTTCTTACCATACGATCTGCTTGGCCATTGGTTGCAGGGTGGAAT
Source organism: Gekko japonicus (assembly GCF_001447785.1). Classification (NCBI taxonomy): domain Eukaryota; kingdom Metazoa; phylum Chordata; class Lepidosauria; order Squamata; family Gekkonidae; genus Gekko; species Gekko japonicus. The sequence continues at coordinate 637,401 of NW_015167080.1, forward strand.
GGGGTAGACCAGACATGGCGGATCCCATAATACCGGGTAAACTCGTGGAATTCGCTGGATGTGAACGCAGTCCCATTGTCCGTGACCAGGGTGTCCGGGATGCCCTGAGCACTGAAAATCCACCATATTGCCTGGATTGCTGCTTTAGAAGAGGTGGAGGGCATGGGGACTACCTCCAGCCACTTGCTGTAGGCATCCACCAGGATGAAGAAGAGTTGGCCCTGGTAAGGTCCCACAAAGTCCAAGTGCAACCTGGACCAGGGTCAGAGGGAGGATTCCCAAGCTCGTTCCGGGGCCCTGGGTGGTTCTGGCTGGGACGCTTGGCAGGCCTGGCACCTTTTTACTATGTCCTCAATGTCCAGGTCCAGTCCCAGCCACCAGGATGGGACTCGTGAAGGGTGGTGAGGATGCGTTTTCATAATGGCGTAGGGATGACCACCCGGCTTCCCCACATTACGCAGCCCTTGTGGACTGATAGTTCGTCCCGCCGGGATGTGAATGCTGTGAATTCTGGCTCCCCTTTGGTTTCAGCAGGCTTGTGCCAGGCTCATATAGGAATTGTAGCCCATCGGCGCTGCCTTACTCACGGGGTAGCCCCAACAGCAGGACACCCCACTTCTGACCTGAACCAGAGATCCACAAAACCAGGCCAAGGAGGACACCCTTGACCTGCGCTAAAGAGCTAGCCATAGCTCAATAAAGGGTTTCAGTCTAAGGTTGCACAAGGTATCCTCGAGGGCAATCTCCATATCCCCTACCACCCAGCAAAGGTATGCATATGAAATGACCAGGAGTTCCTTCAGGTAGGTATCTGCATTTCCAAAGCCATTCAGTGAATATCTGGTAAACCTTCTCTATCTCCATACCCTCATGTATATCCCTTTGTGTGATACCTATACCTATGTAGAAATCTTTCATCTCAACACCTGGCCTTCCTGTCCCCTCCCGTAGGATACCGAAACAAAAATGATTGAGTCATTAACAGTTCTTCCTGACAACTATCAGAGACCCATTTCCTCCTTTTGTCCAAGCTTGGGAACCCATTCAGTCTGCCCTGGTAAGATCATCAATGGTCATTAATCTCATCAAGTCATGGCCTGGGAGACTGCCCCCCTCAAATTCCTATAAGAACAGAGGGCAAGCCCCACCTCAGGGTGCACTCTGAGGGCACCTACTATAGGATATACCCCCATAGCCTCTGCTTTGGGTCTCCTTCCTTAGCGTGAAATGCTGGCCATTTGCACTTCCTTCTACACGGACATCTGCACATCTGGACAGGTAGTATAACCCCTGTGACTGCTCCTAAACATCTCTGTCATCACCTATTTGTTTCTTAGTCCTGGATTGTGTGTATATTTTGATTGCGTAGCATGATTGTATGCAGGGATATTTTCTAATAAATCTATTGAAAACTCTTTAAATCTGGAGTCACAGTGAACTGGACCTTGGAATATATAGGTGTGTGATCCCTGGTACCCTTCTGGCCTCAGCTGTCTCATCGCTAATTTCCCCAATATCAAGACAGGCCATTGGTGGTAACACATGGGCTTGTAAATATTACCTGAGCCTCACCCTAAACTGTGCAGCCCCCTTCCTCTAGGGGTCCATCAATGTCTTTATACTTTCTAGAAGAGCTATAGAACTTTCTTCTTTATGCAATCACCCTGGATTAAGCAAATGGGCAATTTAATTGGGTTTTCTTCTTCATCCGTCGTAAAGGGACAGGATAGAAATGCAACTAAATAAGTGAGCTGAATGAATAAATGCTGCACACATAATCAGAAACAATTCCAGTGACTGGGTGGGGATCTGTAGGTCAAAGAGAAGGTGACAATTTGAAGGAATGAATAATATATGAAGTAAAATGTATTGAAAAATATAAAAAAGATCTTGGGATGGAGGTAGCTGAAACATCTAAATAAACAAATAAAATGCATCATAGCCCACAGTTACATTGCTTAATATGCAGGATATTCCTTAAACCACTGGTTATTCTAAAATATGATTTACATCATCTTCTGTTGGCATTCCTTTGTTGCACAAATATTTCATATCCTCAGAGCTGCATTGTATAGGTTTTCAAAAGGAGAAGAAAAAGTTTCCGCAAAAAAAGTAGAATAAATCACATTCCTTTAGTGTGGTTTTCAAAGCAACCATGACATTCTAACAAATATCTCTTTAGAATTATCATTCATTTCTAATCTAGTGTCGGGCTGACTTTTCTTCTCAGGATGCCTCTACTCGCCCCCACCCCTCTGCACGTATGTACTCATTTTTACTTTTTAATAGGCTGCTTATTTTCATAGATAATTTGAATAAATGCTTCTCCATGAATTGAATAATGGGGACAAAATGTCTTGTGGTGCTATTATCACCTTCTTGTCACCTTGAGCCAGTTTGGTGTAGTGGTTAAGTGCGCCGACTCTAATCTGGGAGAACCGGGTTTGATTCCCCACTCCTCCACTTGCACCTGCTGATGTGACCTTGGGTCAGTCATAAGCTCTGGCACAGCTGTCCTTGAAAGAGCAGTTTGCGCCAGAGTTCTCTCAGCCCCACCCACCTCACAGGGTGTCTGTTGTGGGGAGGGGAAGGGAAAGGAGTTTGTAAGCCGCTCTGAGACTCCAAGTGAAGGGCGGGGTATAAATCCAATCTCTTCTTCTTCTTCTTCTACCTTGATTCTTTGGGTTTGCATTATGCCAGCCAGATAAAGCTATTTTTAAAAAATGAACTCCTCCCAATGAGTTTTCAATATGGCTGTCAAGTACTACACACCACAATTTTATATCTAGAGTTACAGAGCTCGGCATAACCATCATAGTCTACAGTCTGCCCCTGTAAAGTGACCCAACAAATGTTCTTTCTGAATTTGACCAGGGGATAGGGATACATTTCTCAGATTACTATTTGATATGGTAACATGATTTTACTATGTTATTTCACGTGATGATGTGGTGAAAGCTGTGTTCACTTCAGGGGAAATAGTTGATAATAACTAGAATTCTTCTTTATAGAAAAATACCACTGTTCATCATGGCAAGGTACATTCAAATGAAGTATTTTCCTCAGGAAATTACTGAGGTAAACGTTACCACGGCAAATCTGTTGCATTAAGACTAAAGTGGTCTGTGAAGCACTGAATCTTAGTTCAACAGTCAGATCTGTCAGAAGATCATTGCAGCCCCTTGGGCAACTCCATTATGTTCCAGCCTCAGTTGCCAGCTCTTAGTGCAATTATTTTCCCTGTCTATAAAATGGGGTGAATAGGGACCATACCTTCTTAGAGGTGATAATTGGGTTGACAATTGATAATTGAGAAGATGTGTGCATAACAAAGTTGTGAGAAATGGGATATGTCAAAATGGGGTAAAGTGTAGTATGTAGTATTTTAAAACTGCACGATACTTTATGGATAGTCTTCTGCACCACAGGGCAATAAGAATGGTTAAACATTATGCATTTAAAAGTATTGTATCAGCAATGCCTGGTAGTAGTAGTGGAAATGTATTTGAATTATAGAAATTTGAAAAAAAAAATGAAGTGTTTACATCCAAAAAAGCACATATTAAAAAACGATTAAAGTAGGAATCAGCAAAAGTAGCTCTATACCCACTGGGACACAGAAATGATGGAAGAATTTATATGAGGTGGGGTTCTTGTAGCTTCTTAAAGAGCTGCAGATATATTGAAGCACAAACCTGAAGTAAATTCTCAGTAAACAGATATATACACAAATATACAGAGAAAAAACTGTGAACTGTTGGATGAGTTCCATGAAAGACAAGAGGTATAGTTTCTGACATTTCTGTGTAAAACTCAAAAGCATGTAAGATAATTCACAATAGTGATAAATGGTGAATATACACTTTCTCTTTTCATAATACAATTAAACCTATTGATAAATTCTAATTCAGCACTTGCATACTAGAGCCTCCTTTTGAAATGCCTTTAATATAGAATACTGACCTTGAGCAGCAACGCTGTAGCTTGGTAGGTTGAAAACTTGCCCCGTGGTTTTCTGAACGTTACCATTTTTGAGGTCAAATTCTTTTTTCATAGTTCCTTCATATGTCTTTGTTGAGCCATCTTCTTGCTAAAATCAAACCAACTTTCTCTGCATTCTCAGCAAACGGCTGTGTCTCAGGGTCTTCTTATCAGGATATGGAAGCTGGCTGCAGATTGAAAAGAGGAAGGGAGAGGAATCCATATTAACATTACCTTACAAGAGAACAGCAATTTCATTGGCAGTGTAATATCTGTTGCTCTTGGGAAGTTGACTTTAATTTTTATTTTCCCCTGAGGTTCAAATGAAAGTAATTTCAAATGCAATGTCAATTGAAGTAACAGATTTTTTTTTAAATAATAATCTTCCACACAGGCTGCGATAGAAGTGAAGATCATGGCCCCGTGAACTCAGCACAACTTACATGATGAGTAAGACACACAGAAAGGTCAAGTGCATACAGCCCGTCTGTAACAGCACTCTGTATATAGCTGGCTTCAGATATATTTAAGAACTATGCAACACAACATGACTTGATTTAAAAGTGACACTGGCAGGCAAGAAGTTACTCACACCACATTTCACATGTCCAACATCTCATTCAAACTGGACTCTCAGGGCCAAACTAGCTGACACACCATTCCCGGGTTCATCCTGGGGATGTTCTGCCACTTTAAATAGTGAGTTCCCACCTAGGAACTCCTCTAAACTACACTGAAGGAGCCTGATTCCACAGCATGGGGTGGAGGGGATCCTGCCGTCCACCTTGCCTTTTTTCTATTTCTGGGTTATTAGAGCCCTGCCGTATCACCTGGCCCAGTCAGCTTCACAGCCCATATGGAATCCTGCATTCTGCCATCCCAGCAAGTGTCCGCGGACCGCCACCGGAGGTCAGCGCATATGCCCTAGCTTCAGTCCGAACAACAATAGGGACTAGGATCCTAGTCCCTCCTCTGGGGAACCAATGGGATCCGTGGCGGGAGATTTGAACCCACCAATGGTGACCAGGGGCGGTCCCCAGGTGTGTATATAGTTGGCCTGCCGGCCGTTTATCTCTTGTCTTTTGTTGTGTGCTAATAAAGCGTGCTATGCACCACGTCGTTGTCTGTCGTTCATCCATGCGGCTACCCACTACATAACAGTGGCGACGAGGGTGGGTTGCAGCCGCAACTGAGCCAGGCCATCGCGAGGGACTAGGAGGACGCGAAGCAGCCGATCCGATGAGCGATCCAGCGAGCAACGGAACCGCTCCTCCCGTACCCCCTCCGACGCGCACAATGGCGACCGCACCGGGGCTTGGGCTGCTGCAGCCCTTCGACATAGCCCGCCCGCAGGACTGGCCCTCCTGGGTACAAGGGGCCAAGTCCGCGCTGGAATTTTTTGATGTGACCGACGAGGGCAAGAAGCGGGGGTTCCTCCTGGCCTCCTGCGGCACCGCCATGGTGTCCCTGGCCAGACGACTACTCTCCCCCACGGACCTTGGCGACTGCACGTTCGAGCGGATCATCGATGCGGTGCAACAACACTTCGCACCCAAGCCCACCGAGCTGGCCTGCAGGGTAACGTTTTACACCCGCCATCAACAGGCCAAGGAGACCGCCGCGGAGTGCCTCGCAGAGCTGCGACAACTCTCGGCGGATTCATGCCTACGTAATATTTACTTATTTATTGGATTTCTCCCCCGCACTTCCCGCCGTAGCAGGCTCAGGGCGGCTTACACAAACACTACACAGCTAAAACAGAACTAAATAAAATCATGACAATATACATATAAAACCTTACAAAGTGCTAGTGCTAAAAACAGTTATGGGAGCGGTCGCACATCACCCCCACCGCAGCCCTCCAAGTCGAGTCAGATGACCCGGAGGAACAGGACGTCCACCGGGCCTACGGAGGGGCCCGGCAGCGCACCCAAGCTCCCCA
>NW_015167080.1:645931-646073 GCF_001447785.1 Gekko japonicus
TAACCCAGTAAGCGGCCACTGCCCAGCCGAGCTGTTGATGGGCCGGAGACCCACGATCTTGTTGGACCGCTTGCACCCGGATCGAGCACCGGCCCAACGAAACCCCACGGAGCAGAGGGAAGCACCCCGCGGGTTCTTCCCC
>NW_015167080.1:646096-673851 GCF_001447785.1 Gekko japonicus
ACCAGCTCAGGCGGCGTATGCTTCCAGACCACGGGCAGGCAGAGGCACCGAGACAGGAGACTGAACCAGAGGAGGACTCCCCGGAGGCCCCGGATGTCACCCCGCCTGCACCAGAGAACTTACTCCGGGGCACCCAGCCCCCGTCTGCCGAAGAGAGGCCCCCGGAGCCCGAACCTGCGGCAAGAGGAGGACTCCCCGGAGGCCCCGGATGTCACCCCGCCTGCACCAGAGAACTCACTCCGGGGCACCCAGCCCCCGTCTGCCGAAGAGAGGCCCCCGGAGCCCGAACCTGCGGCCGCAGAAGCCCCGGCACCACCGGTAGCACCCGCCCCGGAGGTCAGGCCTCCCGAGGCCCCAGCACAGGGACCCAGACGCTCAGCAAGGGCACGGCAGCCTCCAGCGTACCTGAAAGACTATGTTTCATAGGGCAAGGTCCGGACTATGGGGGGAGGGGTGTAGTGTCCGCGGACCGCCACCGGAGGTCAGCGCATATGCCCTAGCTTCAGTCCGAACAACAATAGGGACTAGGATCCTAGTCCCTCCTCTGGGGAACCAATGGGATCCGTGGCGGGAGATTTGAACCCACCAATGGTGACCAGGGGCGGTCCCCAGGTGTGTATATAGTTGGCCTGCCGGCCGTTTATCTCTTGTCTTTTGTTGTGTGCTAATAAAGCGTGCTATGCACCACGTCGTTGTCTGTCGTTCATCCATGCGGCTACCCACTACATAACAGTTAAGTACATCAAATGGCAGGTGGGTCAGCATTGCTCCATACTGTGCCAAATCTCTTACAGCTGCTGTAACCAATAAAGTTGTGGCCATTTTAAGTCCTTGCATTCACTGGAATGGGGGTAGCCTTGCTGTCTCCTCACCCCTTTGGTACTGGGACTACAAAAAGCCTGGCCTTACAGCCTCTCTTTAAAGCTAACAAGGTGGGAACTTCACTCACTCTCTCAAGGAGGCTATTTCATAATGTGGGGGCTGCAACAGAAAAACTGGAGGTACTTGTTCAAACCATCGTACTTGAGAAGATGGTCAGAAGCAGCTGCAGTGATAATGGTTGTGGGTTGTCACAGAACTCAGTTTTCTCCCAAATAAGTTAGGCTCATCATCTTAGTGCCCTTTGTAAATCATAGATGGATGCTGTCTATTCATCGGTTTTGATTTGGGGTGAGAAGAAGTCCATTTTCATGCCTGATACAGAAACATATAATGCTTGCCGATTTATGTAAAAAAAGTTAAGGCAGCCCCTTTCTGATGACCATGCCTACGTAATATTTACTTATTTATTGGATTTCTACCCCGCACTTCCCGCCGTAGCAGGCTCAGGGCGGCTTACACAAACACTACACAGCTAAAACAGAACTAAATAAAATCATGACAATATACATATAAAACATTACAAAGTGCTAGTGCTAAAAACAGTTCATATATAGCAGCAGACATGAACAGCATCCAGCAAGCAGTCAGTCAGTTTCTATTGTGGTCTGAGCCGGCTTGGTTGGGAGGGCAGGGTAAAAATCTAATAAAGAAATAAAGAAATACCAGCTGTTGATGTTGATATAGATGTTAATATTGGGGCCAGGGCCTTGGTTGTATAATGTGGCTCCCTTGTCGAAGGCCTGGTGGAAGAACTCAATCTTGCAGGCCCTGCAAAACTGTAAAAGGTCCTGCGGGGCCCTAATGTCTTCCGGGAGCTCATTCCACCAGTGTGTAACAAATGTGTATCCAAAAACTTGTTGAATGCATTCATTTTAGGTTTGTATGACATGAGCCTTTGTAGAAAGGCAATATATAAATATTTTAATAAAACTAACAAGAGGTCATAGATATATGACTAATATGGTAAGCAGAAATTTACCTCTGGTAACCAGCAGGGCAAGTCCACATTATATTCAGTCATAAAACCAACAGATGTTTTAAAAGCTGCCAGCAACACTTGGTGACAGAGAGCACCTCTTTCAAAATGGTGTCCAACTGGGGGACTTCCAGTTAATGGCGACACGCTAGCAGATGCCTTTCCCGGACCTCCGGGAGGCGATCTGCACACCAGCGGTAAGGAGGGGTGTGATTGTCCGTCACCCCCCCCTCGGAGCCTGTGTGAAAGGCTCCTTGCCATGGGGCTTTGTAAGGGTGGCCTCTTCACCAGCGCGATGCTGGTGAATTGAGGCGCTCTTCTGCCCTGATGGTCCTGTTTCTGCTGCATCCGCATGGAAATAGAGCTGCCGGCCGGGACAAGCGTTGGAGATCGGGCGATTTAAACGTGATCAGGCGAGGTCTATGGACCAACAATGAACTGTAAGTCAAGTGAAATCGAAATGCCAAAAATCTAAAAGAAAGCCCCCTGGGAATGGCAAGATGAGTGAGCAGGGGAGGGCCCCCTCCCATAAGCATAACTAAATCAGTGATTCCCTGAGGGGGGGCTGAAGCATAAATGTTGAAATAAGTTTTGAGAAACTTACCAGAGCGTAGAAAAGTGTTTGGGTGAGTTTCAGAGACTTTAGCAAGTTCTACTAAAAGTAAATAATCCACAATCATGGCGGCGGCGGGGGGGGAACAAAGAAAGAAAGGCAAGCAAAATTGAAACTAACGGGGAGCGGAAGTCCCTGGATGGAAGATTCTACAGAGCTTTCCAAACTCTTAACAGACACTATGTGCCCTCTACTGGACCAGATGACAAACGTTAATCAGCAGCTGACAATTTTAGACCAGAACCTTGCAGATCAGCAGCTCCAACTGGCTGAAACCACAAAAAAGATGGAGCAAACAGCTCAGAAAGTGAAGGAAATAGATAAGACTATAAGAGTTAAGAAAAAGGTTCAAATGCTGGAAAAGAAACAAGCCTCAGATGAACTTCAACTTTTGCAGCTGCAAATGGAGAAAGCCAACCTAGTCCTTCGATTCCAAGGGGTCCCTGAGGCGAAAGACGAGAATCTAAAACAACTTCTGAGTGAAGCATTAGCTCCAGTTACAGATTTAAAAGTGGAATATCTTGTAAGCGAAATGGATGTGGTTTACAGAACCTACTCCGTCTACATCAAGAAAAATAATCTGCCTGGAGAGACTGTGGTTAGATTCTCGAAGAGACATGTGAGGAACTTAATCTTGAAAGCTACTACAGGATCACCTCTAAAAATGGGAGGAAATACCATCAGAATTCTAAAAGATATCCCATTTTAAATAAGAAAGAAGAACAAGAAGTATAAAGACTTAATATTGTTTTTGCAAACGAACAACATTGCCTACAGATGGTTGACCCCCAAGGGCGTCACCTTCAAAATACAAGATAAAAAAGAAAAGATTGACTCTGTTTTTAAAGCGTGAGAGTTCCTGAGATGGCTACTGGGAGAGCCGGGAGAGGTCGCTGGGGAGGAAGACGATAGTAAAGGAAGACACATTGTGCAGAGTGACGCAGGCGGCTATGGCGTTATTTTTTTTTAATTGCCCACGTGTGGGCAAAGTTTATTGGATTTTTAAACGTTACAGAAAAAAGAGCCATACATTTTTAAATATCTAGCCAAAAATCTTGCTCACATCATCATGTTTACATGCAAATTACCATTTTCCCCATTATTTTGGTTGTATTTCATTACATATAACTTTAAACCAAAAATCTATTCCCGATAACTAATTTATCTATATTCTATCTGCTATATTTCATTTTATCTATAATATACTATTATTTATCTATTTTCTATCAACAAAAAAAATAAAGATGGAAAGGAACAGATATATCTGAGTAATTGACATTTCTAATTAAAGTATGTATTTCTTCTATGTTAACAGTCTAGTCCCTTTAAATATTCTTTCATATTTTGACACAGCTTTCAAGCCTAAACATAGTAGGTTATATTTTCCCAACAATCTTATCTCCCTCACTAACAATGCTAAGAATTTCCACCTTATACTTCTCTCTCTCAAAATTAAAAAATTAAATCGTTACAGAATCTCTAGATAAGGAGCCCATTTATTATATTTTCCTTACAGTTCCTCTCTAGAAAGTTCAAACTGCCCATACCTTTTCATCATCCTTCAGTTAAGACATTACAGATACAAAGAATAAATTGTTTCCACTTAAATAGCCATTCTTTAGAACTTTCACTAATCAGTTAAAACAGTATTAATGTTCGAGATATATTGCTTCAAGTTATATTCATAAATCAGTTGAATTTCAACTGTCAATATTATTCAAAAGAACAACCACAAGGTAGACAAGCAGTTCTTAACAGTTTAAAGGTTCCAGTTTAAGTAAATCTTTATCTCATCAGCCAGTTGAATCCATATAAACAGTCAGGGAATGCTGCTTCAGATTATTTAAAATATTTCAGTTTCTCTTGCTTCTTTTGGAAATGCCTCTTCAAAATATCCACCTTTTTGTGTCTTTGTCTCTATAAGTCTTAATTGTGTGAGAGCACAGACCACCTTGTCTCTTCATCCCTGGAAACGCTGAGCTACATCTGGCAGTCCCATAGTAGGCAATCTCTGAACAGTAAGTCTTTCATTGTAGAAGTCGGGTGCTGAGACAAGTCGCGTCGGTTTCCATTTTGTGTAACATCATCTGAGGTTGCTGATTTTGTGCATCTGGTAATTTGATCTCCTGGTTCTCAGTTCCAGCAAAGATCTCTCCCAGCACCCTTGAAACCGCAATTGTAATCCTCTCTGCTAATTGCCTTTTCCAACAATCCCAAAAGTTGTCTGACAGCTGCAATATCTGTCCCCCTATCAAACAGAATTTCTCTTCAGCCTCAGTCAAGAGAGCCATCTCGCTCCCTAGCAGACAGTCTGTAAACCACAGTCAGTGCTCAACTACGCAGGCAGAAAAAAGAAACAACAGGGTTAATCGCCATTTTAAAAATTGCCAGTCTGTTTTCCTTTCCATAACTCCAGCAAAAACTCATTAAGCATAAAAGAAGAATCTGTAAAGATATTTTCCAAATAGCAGATAGAAGATTTCAATTATTTATTTAGCCCCTTTGCTTCAATGCATAAGTTTCCCAAAACTCTGTGGAGCCGCCTGTCGTAAAAGTTTTGCCTCTGGGAAAGATTTATGGGGGCAATCCACTGTCCTTTTATGAGTCTGACGACTGTAAAAAGAAGAAGAAATTACAAAGTCTTCGCCAAGATGATTGTGGTGAGGTGTGAAGGCGCTTGTTTGGGGTTGTTGTAGCTTTCCAGCTGTGGACTCCCACGGCTGGTCCTTCGGAGCTTCTGCTCAAGATGAACTGAAACCTGCACCCGCTGTTGCCACAGACGGGGGGGCTCAGTTTAAGTCTTCTGCTTCCAGTTCCTGCTCCTGAGGATCTGGTGGACCCTTATCAAATCTGGAGGAGTCCAGAAATGTCAAGAAAGTCCCCTAAAAAGACTTCAAAGACCTGGAGAATCCCAGCCACTCAACCACTCCACCACACAGTAGCCCCGCCTCCCACGGCTATGGCGTTATTGACGTTCTCCTCCTGTGGCGGCAGCTGGAGTAGCAGACACCGCCACCGTGCCTTCAGCTGGCTAAAGGCACACTCCATGATGTTCCTCACCCGACTGTGCACCTTATTGAAGTGTGCCTGCAGTGGATTCAGGTGCCCTTTGTAGGGTGGAATGAGCCACCATCATAGGGGATATGTGCCATCAGCGACTATGATTGGTGGCACCTGGACTCCCTTGATTGTGCGGGTGGGGTTCCCTAGCACAAACTGTCCAGCATCCATGGCATCGATGATGATGGAGCAGTGCAGGATGTGTGCATCATGGCTCCTCCCGTTGTGGCCAATAGTGATATCCACGAAGCGGCCCACATTGTCAACAGTGCCCTGCAGGACGATGGAGCAGTAGTGCTTGTGGTTCATGAAGTCTTCAGCTTGGTGGACTGGGGTTCGAATGCAGATGTGGCATCCATCCATTGTGGCAATGCACTGTGGAAAGCCCCTGGCAGCAAAGGCTCTCATCACCTGTGGATGACACACTGACAGTTACTTGGTCAGCACCCGCTCAGGGGCAGAGGCTGTCGCATTCCGTGGACCTCTCTGTTCCCATCACGATGCCCCCCCCACTATCTCCACTGCTTTCACTCCCATCATCCCCTCCTGGGCCACCTTCCAGGCCATCCTCTCCTGTCCTCACCCTGTCTGGGTTCCGGAGGTACACCACTCTATGGAGTAGCTCCTGCGTCATGGCCTGTGTGACCTCCACCACGATGCCACCTACGGTGGAGGGCACTAGACCAAACTGCTGGCCTATGGCTCTGTAGGACATGGTGTTCGCCATCTACCACATGGCAACGCCAACACGCTCCTCCACTGACAAGGGAACATGCATCTCCATCCATTCTTGCCAGAGTGTATCTCAGAGGGCGTCCACCAGCCAGGTGAATGTCACCCTGTGGAGACATTGTTTCATCACAGCCATGTGCTCAGCATGTGGTGGCCGTAAGGCCCACTTGTCCGACCCCCCCTTTCCCCTTGCCTGTGGTGACTGTGACACCAAAGTTCCACCAGCCATTGTCTATAGCACTGTAGCCAGGCGTGTGTTCCCAATGTGGCCAGGGCTGGGGGGAGGGATGCTAAGCTTGGCCATGGCTCCTCCATGTGGGGGTGCTCATAGCACAGCACCACCCCTGTCTGTCAGCAGGGTGGATGGGGGTTTGAGGCATTGCTGGAATGTCACTACCCCTGGCTGCTGGATTGGTCTCCATGTGCCCTTGCCTGATCATTCTTCTGGTGTATGGGGGCCACGGCGGTCTGTCCCACTCCCACACTGGCACTTGTCCCCAGCATATCATGGGTCAACTGATGGGCTTGGTGTACACCCTGTGTACATTACCTGGACATCCTGAAGTGCTCGAATCACTGCTTATCCCCCCCCGACATGGATGACAAATGTCGTCCACCAGTCCCTGGACCTTGGGTACACCTACCAGTGGCAGGGTGAGCACTCCTCTGCTAGACAGACAAGGTGGAGGGTGTTCCTTGTCCTACTGGCCTGCCGCCGCCTTGACCAGGCTTGATGCCTAGCTACATATCTTGCAGTCACGGCAGTCCTCCGTCTCTTGCTGGCATCTGTCACCTCCTCCCACTGTTGCCATGCTGCCTGCATCCGGCGGATGAGTGCCCCCACTACCGCACATGCGGATAGGACAACTGCACCCTGGAGGTCCAGCTCCCTCTCCATTGCTAGCTGTTGGGTGGGTCCTGGGTGGTCCTGACAAGCCTGTCACCCTGTCTGGAGAGCCATGCATACAGCTGATCCATTCTGGCCACAATCGGGACTCCACGCTCGATTCCCCATTTGTGTGCATGCCCACTGTTCTATGGATTCCCTTCCACGGTTATGCACATGCAGAAACTCCATTTTGAAAAAAACCCTGCCCATCTGATTGGGAAGCGGCGGCTTGTGATCGACACGTGTGACTGCACCATGCCGCTTCTTCCCCCCTGGGGTTCTTTGCAATGCTTCACCACCAACATGTGATTGGCCGCTGACAGCCTGAGCACAGAGCCTTGGGGGTAGGTCTGATCATGCTATCGTGCTTCATTTTGCTCCAGGGCAAAGAGCCTTGCTTTCCCCCCGCATTATTTCCCCTCATGTGACCACTGCCCTAGTCAGGACTGGCCCCAAAGAGTTTTCCACAAAGGCCTGGAAAGGGCGTCCTGCCTAGCAATAGTCACTGAGGGAAAAGTTAGTCCCACAAGAGCCAAGCAGGAGAAGTGTCTTTGTCAGGAGAGACAGCCATTTTGGTAGTTTATTCTGTGAGGGAAGAGTGTCCAGGCTGGCAGTGGGCGGCGGAGAGGAGCGGACTCAGCACCCAGCCAGTGACACGCGAGTACTCTTGAGTGGCTGTTGATGGGACAATGGGTGATGGAGTGCACAGCACAGCCAATGGGAGAGCTGGAAAGTGCCAACGCATTACGGCTTTTATATATATCAGTCTTTTTAATGCTGAGTTTTACTCTTGCACATCCCAGATTTTTAAAAAGTTGCCCAATTTCCTGCAAAATGCAACTTTGTATGTGTAACAGATAAGAAGTTCTTGAAAGTTAGTTAATGAGTTTGTTTTTCTTTTTTTTTTAAGACTGGTGTCAGGGGCCACTTACAAAAACTTCACTCTTGCAAGAAGCAGCAGAACTACCAGTAGGACCCCACACAAAGCACTTGGTGTGTGCCTCTGCAAAGAAAGACAAAAGGTTATTAAATGCATGTGTTAAAACAGATTTCTCAAAAGATTGTTGTTCCACAGACAGGATTTTCTGATCTCATGATTTGGCAGATGGAAAATGGTCTCTTGGTATCCTTCATTTTCTGAAACACCAGCTACATACCTTCTTTCTGATATATTGTGCTCTCTTTTTGTCTCTGTTTTATTTGAGTAAATGGAAAATGTCTCACCTTTCCAAGAGAAGTGCTTCATCAGAAGCAAATCCCCTGGGAGGAAACCGTTATGGCAAGTTTAAAGAATGATGGTTTGTATAGAAGCCTAACCCTCAAATACACCATTTAAATCTTATATTTCCAGAACTCTTATATCTTTCAGTTTGCCAGGTTGTTTCATTCTAAATGATCACTGGAAATAATATAAGGGCATGTTGATCTCAATCCAGAAATGATCTGAAATGAGCTCCATGCAATCTGCTGCAATACCTAAAAGTAAAGGTAAAGGTTTCCCTTGCTTGAAAGCTAGACAAATCCGACTCTAAGGGGTTGTGCTCATCTCCGTTTCCAAGCCGAAGAGCCAGCACTGTCTGAAGACATTTCCATGGTCATGTGGCTGGCATGACTAAACACCGAGGCGCATGGAGTCATACCTATTTATCTACTTGCAATTTCTTGCTTTCAAACTGCTAGGTTAGCAGGGGCTGGGACCAGAGACGGGAACTCACTCCGTCACGGCACTAAGGTCTCAAACTGCCAAACTGCCAACCTTCCGGTCTGCAGCTCAGCATCTTAATCTACCTGAAACCTCCCAAATCTTGGAGCACCTTAGAAGTGGCCTCTAACACCCAGAACAGGTAAACTGATTTAGGAGGGGAAAGTGCATACAAATATTTTTAGGTGAGCACTTGTGTGTGCCTATGACTGCAATCTTAAGAACACTTTCCTGGCCGTAAGTCCAGTTGAAGAAAAGGGGACTTCCTTCCAAGAAGATCTACTTCGGACTGGTCTCTAAAAGAGCTACCTGAATCAAATTTGCTTCATGGCTCCTTCATAAACTTGGAGCATGGTTCTCCCAGATAAAACTATTCCTGTTCTCATACCGAAGCCCCCTCGTTTCAGGTTGCTTGAAGGCTCAATTCCATCTGCTGTCCTCATTTGGAGTCTTGCTTTGCAGGAGAAAAGTGAGATAAAAATATTCACACCAACAAACAAACACCCTGTCCTGTTTTAAAAACCAAGATTGCATCCTTTTGGTTAAAGACTTGCTGGAAAAATATAATCGCCTGACAACGTGTTGTCAATAGTTCAAAATGGACTTCAGCAGTTGCACTGTATGCACAATGGCTACTTGTGTTATGCACGGGGCTTTAGTGTTCAACTCTATGTATTTATCTCTAGGTACACTAGGGACAAGATGCTGAGACAGACAATTTCCAAATTCTCAGGTGAAGCACCTAAATCTGGAATAATGACAATTCTTTCAAATCACACAAACTTTTTAAAACTCAATCCCCAAAGGCAAAGATAGGAATAGCACTTTACCAGGAGCAGGACCCAGGAAACAGGGATTCTCCCTAGTAAATACGAACAGTTGGAGTGTGTATTCTCCCAGTATTGCAAGCTAGTAAACTCCATGTTAGAGCAAGAAATGACAGACTTATACTAGAAAAACAGATTTAAGTGAAATGTTGGGAAGAATTAGCTAACTTTAATGAACATTTGTAGTATAGTTTCACTTTGATAAATAAATAAGTGCAGTGGGCTAACTGTTCATTCTGTAGCTGAACAAAGTTTGAGTTTCGTAGCACCTTTAAAACCAATGAAGTTTAATTCTGGGTATAAGCTTTCACGTGCATGCACACATCTTCAAATACATTGAAACAGACTTCACTAACCATTACATATAGGTGTGTGTGTGTGTGGGGGGGTTAGTTGCCAGGAAGGGCTAACTGGAGTCAAGATATATAAGCAACTGAGCAATGTGTATAGCTGAAAGAAAAATCCAGCGTTATCCGTATACCTCACCTAAGGAATGCAATCTCCAGTTTATAGGTCAGGTTGGTACCTGTCAGTGGAACACTGTCGGAAAGAAGAGTATTTTTATAGCTGGGCTGTTCTTCCCAGTGGAAAGCTGCAATTGCCACTGAGACCATACCATCGGCTGATGAGATGTCTTTTTCTCTGCCGCCTCCCTGTACGTGTTGTGGCAAGGGAAGGCTACGTAGGGGTTGGTGATCACTCCCCCCTCCCTGACCATCAGCATGGGAGACAAGGAGGACCACTTTGGAGGAATAATTATTGGGGGGGGGGAAGCATGTGGACTGCAGGTGGGACATGGCTCCTACCACCCTTCCACAGGTCTCCTGGTCTTCAGCCACACCAGCTTTTGAGTATGCATTAGACTTTGAACCACTTAAAACAGGAGCACCAGCGAGAGAGCACCTTTTTACCATCCTACCTCATGGGATTCATTGCAGTTCTAGCTGACAGTTTAAAGCCCTCTGAGCCATTTAGAATAGGGGTGCTGGATTGCCAGCAACCCTTCTGGGATTCATTTCAGGATCTCCATTTAAAGCAAAAGTGCAGGCAGGCAGGCAGGCAGGCAGGCAGGTTCCCTTTCTCTTTCCCCCGGACTGTCACCAGTTTTCCTCTTGGAATTTGTTCAGCCTTGGTGTCTCGTTTAAAGGGGACTGGGCCAATTTCAAGCAGGAGGAAGTTATCCTGTTTCTGCTAAATCCCTGGCCTCTCTACTGTAGGTGGCTACCCAGGACTTTACTAGAGAGCTGATGCCAGCCAGAGCTGACAATACTGACCTTGGTACATTAGAGGTCTACTTTACTATAAGGCAACTTCATGTGTGTCCTCTAAACAGAAATCGGAAACCTGCGGCCTGCAATCCATTGGCCAAAGAACACTGGTCAGTACAGAGCCCAGTTACATCATTTAAAAGAAGTTGCATTTTATTTCATTGAGTTTTGAAGGGCATCTAACCAAAAACCAGCAAGGCAAATATTAAATTCCCAGTTGTCCTGAATTATAGATCCTGAGGCTGATTTGATGCTTTGCCAACATATTTTGTAATCTCAGGCAACTCTAGATCATCTGAACTGACATATGTCCAGAAGATTGAACTGATTGTTTCTTACTCCAGAGAGAAGGGCCCACACTGTGCACAGATGGGTAAGGCTAAGTTAGAAACATGGCAAATGAAGTTAGAAATGCAAAGACAGGTTTCTGCGAATGGCAACCTAATAAAGAAGACAAATCCCTGAACATATTTCCCTCCATTCTGGTTCTAATTACAGCTAACTGCAAGGTTAGTTCTGTTTTTTAGGTGCACTTTAATTACTCTTTTCAATGTTGACTTTCTGTATTATGATCTCTTTACACACACTGGAGGAAATACACATTTAATTAACCAGATGGTACTCAAAAAATCTTAACTGTTGCTCTCTGAATCTGAGAAGCAAGTGCTAGTGTGATTATGAAACAGAGAAAGATTTTTTGAAAGTGTTAACTGATGGTGTTCCTTAAGGTTTTGGTGAGAGGCAAAGTGCAGCAAGGAAATGCTCCTGGTAGGAAGAAAATGAATTTAGAAAACCCCAATTTTCAAACTAGGCACAGAAACTTTGAAGCAAACCCAAGCCAAAAAAAAAAAAAGAAGAACTTCTGAATTCCCTTTATTCTCCTGAGATGGTTGTTATTAGACTGTACTAGTAAATCAGTAATTATGAGCAGATTAGATCTAATGCACCAATGTGGGACCAACCATTCTCCAAAGGCATGTTCCTGTGCACGAGCAGTCATTTACAGAAATCACCAGTGTTATAATCTGGATGCACCTTTCTACCTACTTACTGGATTGGGCTAGACATGGTTTACTGAAAATCCACTCTTTTGCAGAATGCATGAATTCTGTGCTGGAAAACCAGGGCATTGTCATTGAAAACTTTGTCACTAGAAGACCATGTCATGCAAATGTTTCTTTCAGGCATGTAATCTCCAGAATAGCCTGTAACTATTAAATAATCCTCGGAATGCCCCATGCATAAGTGTCACATGCATAAATCAAAGCCTACCTTCTGGTATGCCTTATGTAGGAACTGGGAGTGGATTCAGTGATTCTGATTGATAGTGTGGATTGCTTTTTAGGCTGTTGAAATAAACTTCTACTTTATTTACTATATGCTTGTCACAGGTGGGTCCCCCAGTTGCTGCCAATAGCTGCCTCTGGTTGCTCCATGGCTAGGAGCAGGATAGTGAAGCTACTGTCCTCCCCATCATCTCTTGGTTGAGCCTGCTTTGGCATTGCCTTCCTTCCTGAGGCCTCAAATGGAGTAGGGAGTGGGTATCGTGTCCTTGCACTAGGAAACAAGTCCATCCATGCACTTCCTCCTCAACCAGGCCTCCCCCCATAGTGTTGCATATCATGCACAAGCCTGGTGATTGCTCTCCCCTTCTCACAAGGGGTCCTGCCCCCGACACCCATGGGGGTATAAATCTGGCAGCTGTCCCAGTTGGGCCAGCCCCTGCTGAGCCTCCCCAGCTTGTTGGTCTCAGACTGCACTGCTCAGCTCATTCCGATTCAAGCATTGCTCCTCTTTTGTTGCATCATCCAGTAGCATCTTGAGCTTTGCCTTCTGGGAAGGTGCCACCATGGTAGCCCAATTACTGCCCCCAGGGATGTCAGGCCACTGGGAGTCATCTCACGACCTTTCTGTCTCTTTAGAAGCTATTAGCCAACTGGTGGTGAGTTGTCTTCTCTTGACAATCCTGATGAGTCCTGTGCCAATATACCACTTGTTTTGCACTTGTCAATACTTTCTATCTCAGGATTCTCACAATTAAAATATGAGCTCCTCTCAAAAACTACAAATCTTTTAGCCATTTTCTCTCAGAAACTGGGCCCTAGTGAATACTTCATAAAGTATTCACTATGGTAAATACGCAATGTTCCCTCTAAGCTATGGAGCCTTGTGAGCAACAATTCTACTTTGTGAGCTACTGGCATTAAAATTGTGAGCAAGCAATTTGGCTGCTGCATAAATTAGTTGACTCTGGAGCCATCCTTCCTGAGCCAAGACAAAAATGTGTGAGCCGGAGGCTAAAAAACTGTGAGCTAGCTCACACTAACTCAGCTTAGAGGGAACACTGGTAAATAGTATCCTGAGGGACTTCAGCCTATCCTTCTGTAAGCACAACCCCTATCTGATCCAAGCTGATTGTCTAACAGATTTTTATCTTTCACATTCCCCTCTGTTCTGGTTCCTTCAGTCATCCCTGGGCCCTGATTGGCTGGTATCTACTTTGCCCACACAACAAGCAAGCAAGCATGCAAGGGATTGGTGACTGACAGAAAGGGGCCGGACTTATGTTTATCTGTCACAGTGGGAGGGAAAGAAGAAAGCAGGGGAAAAAAGAGAGGCTATGGGTCTGCTAGGGAAGGGAAAAAGGAAATAGTGGAGGAGTGGATACAGGGGGTAATGAGATGTACCTCATACGTTCTTGTGCCGACCTCCTTTCTATTAACCTATTCTACAGTCACTCCATTAGTTACCTGTTAGTTTTGAGGTTCAGTTCAATGTGCTGGTTATAAATTCCTCTATGGCCTAGGACCCACATATCTGCAGGATTACCTTCTTAATATTCTCTTCTGTGACTAGGGTTGCCAGGTCCTTACCTTGTGCTAGTGGGGGGTGGGAGGGAGCTTTCCAGGAGCTCATCCTGCAACATTGGCATATCCTTAGTGACTTCCAAGATGTTCTGAAAAATATTTTATAGGCTTTCACAAAACAAACAGTATACGTAATATTTTAATTCCGGCAGACATAATGCCACATAGAATTCCTCAACCTCTTATTACTGGCCATTACAAATGTTTTAGATGTTCCGTTTGTGTGCAGTCTTGGGAAACCCAGTTTTTGGATTTTCCTGAAGTTAATTATAAAAGTGAGATTACATTTTTTCTAATTGTTCAACAAAGAGGGTAGTGTATCTTTTACAATGTTTTTGTGGATTAAATTATGTTCGGGTGTCTACTCATTCTTTAAGAAGTATCATGGAACATAAATCCCATATTAAACATAAATATACAGATGTGCCTCTGGTTCAACATTTTTTAGATAAGAGGCACAATAATGAGGACTTTAGACTTTTAGTATTAGAAATAGTAAGACCAAAAAGATACAATAAAATTGACATACATAAACGACTTCTACAGCACGAAGCCTTTTGGATTCATAGGCTCAAAACATATCAACCTTATGGGGTCAATCTTTCTTTGGAACTTTCTTGTTTTTTGTAAATTGCTTTTTGTAATTTGTTATCTGTAACTCTTTAATATTTTCCTTATGGAATTATTTTGAGGAAATTATAGCAGAATACCTATAAGTATCATTGAAGGATTATGGATGTATGCCTTTAATTTCAGCACTAATGGGAGGATTGTTAATGAATGCTCATATTATAAGACTCTATAGCAGCAACAATCTTTGAGGCTTCATTTCTACTCACTATACTTTTTGCCTGACCTTAGAAACAGATGTATTGAACTGTATGAAAATTGATGGTGAGTGTTTTGACTTTTTTTATTTATAATTTTTAATTGGGTTTTTCAAACATTATTAAACAGAACAAACAAAACAAACCAACACAAATACCATCACCATCCTATAACCAATATTGTAGTCTTCCATGATACATAAATCCTAAATCAAATTGACCAATTCATTACATAGTTTCTGTAATTCTTTTCAACTCCTGCACACCGTTTTCCTAGATATCATATTGTTACATATTACTTATGTTTATTGCTTATTATTATACTACTTATATTCCTAGTCAGCTTAAAATTCAGCTGTTTATTCTATCTAACTTTATTTTGACTCAGAACCCACATTTTATTGAAGTATCATCACTATTATGGCATTCCCGCTCGCATCCCATTCAAAAAATTAATACGCCTAATATAATATAACAACTCATCCTCACTCAGTATCCATTTGATCTGTCCTATCTGTTATATTATACATCAAAAACTCAACAGATGAATAGTTGACTAAGCTGTATTAGCTAATTTATTATATCTTCTCTCACTTAATGCAGGTCAGACCATATGTAAATTCAAGGGCTTTCAAACAGTTTTAGCTCAAACATCTTATATATCATTTCATTTCATCTTATCATCCATTTAATTCTACCGCTACTAACTGTTCCTAAGGAGCTAATTTCTTTTCTACTGTGGTCTCCCCAATTAAATCATCCTATCATAGCCACCTGGCTTAAATCATTGACTTGCCATCAAGCTGTAGGAGTCCTTTACAGTCAACTTATATTTTATTTCTTTTTTATTTTGATTTTCCCTGTTTTCTTTCACATGTCTATGATCTTTAAATTCCCTTAACTTGCCTCCCCATTCAACTTTCCTGTACTGCATTATGCATATGTTCAGGTGTTTAACAGTACCATCCTTAACCTTCCTTGAAACTTTCAACATTCTTCTCCTTCTTTTTATTTTCTTTCTTTTCCTCCGGAAAATGTTGTAGTATCTTTTCTCCCCAGCTCTCGTTCTTAAACTTTTCTTCTCCTCTGGAGGGGTGCAAGTCGATAAGTGTTTTGACTTTTTGATCATTGTTGATGAATGTTTTAACGTATCATAATTGTATATATGGTATTGAAGAATATTATTTTTTCTATAGATTATTTGAGTGTGTACAGAATTATGCAACGTGCCAAAAATGAAACCCTGCAGGTATTGATATTAATATAAAATTTAAAATTTTTTCTAACAATAGTATAATTCATAAATTTATAAAATTTTATTAAAATGTATAAATTAATACAAGCTGTTGTAATGGTACATTGCACAATTGTAACTTATGTATTTAATTCAATATCTCTAAAAGATATACATGGTCCCATTCAGCTAAAGACTACGAAACGACTTTGTAACACGGAAAACTTCGTTAACTGCATTGTTCGGACCTCTTCTTGCACTTGTATATGTTTTTGGATGTTTTTCATAATAATATATTTTGCAATTATTGATTTTGTTAGTATTACTTAGTGGATATATACACAGCTTTCCTTGTTCTTCTCTATGTAGTTCAGGAGCTGTGGTTTTCTGTTCACAATGTGATGATGTCATGCAGAAATGGCATCATCGTGCCAGAGACATCATGCAGCAATGCTCTGTTTTTTGGGCAAACTCTATGGTAAAACTAGGCTGTGCAATGCCCCTGGCGTGATGACATCACTTCCATATGATGTCATCACATCAGGGATATCATGTGGGGTCATAGCTGTTGGGGGTAGGGCCAGGAGCCTGCAAAATGGGAGAATTCCCCACTCCCACCAGGGGACTGGTAGCCCTAGCTGTGACAGATTTTCACGTGTGAGCCGAGCCTTTTGCCACCCTAAAAATGGGTAATATCAGCGGCTGCCGATATCCAAGCATTACTGTCGTGGCTCTTATTTAGTGGAATGGCATGCCTGATACGGTCATGAAGACTGCCACACTTAATGAGTGAAACAGAACTGTTCAGGAGGGCATTTTTATGACAGGAATGAGGTTGTAGTTTTAATGTTGGTGAATATGTTAAGCAGTTTTATTGCATTGTTTACTGTATGCATTATGGTATTTTATTATTTTTAAAAAATTGTGTTATCCACCTTGCATATCAGCAATAAAAGGCAGACTGTAAAGGAAGTGAATCTGCTCCTGAGCCCCCCTGCAATGGTTTGTGAGGAAGGTATTTCTATTTTTGAAGACAACATTCTTACACTGTTGTTAAGTCCGTACTTAACAAAGTAGTCAGAGAGTGATTTCAGCAAAACTCAGGTTTATTCAGCTCGACAATCAACTTCTCCAACACGGTACAACTCCTCATAGCCCGAACAGCTTGTTCATTTCAGCTGCTCGGTATTTAAACATTCCGGGCTAATGTAGCCACACCTACTATACAAGTTCCAACCTATCAGGTTGTTCGCATAATAGCCCAATCACAAACGTTCCCACCACAGACAGTTCAAATGTGATTGGACGCAATACTTTCGGCGCGAATCCTAGCCGACGTCTGAAGCTTAGCATAGCTTCTCTATGGGACGATTCACACTTCATCCCCATGCATTCAGGGCAGCATCTGAATACATTACAACTGTGTTCTTCAAATGAAGGCCATGGATCTGCTGAATGGTCTTGGCTTGTGCTGTCATGGTCCTGAGGCCCTAAATATCTGAAAAGTTTGTTCCTAGACATGGCTGCCCTTGTGTAGCAGGCATCCTTTGAGAACATTATTTCTGATAGTGGCAATAATTATTTTCTTTATCAGAGTCTTTCACTAAACCTGCAGTTCTTACTGAACCTTCTTAGTTTTGTGATATAGGGGTGTATAGTCTGGTCTGGTTTTGTATGCGTGTAAAAAATTCTTTAAATGTTCTTTTCTTTCAGCTTAGTCCATTATTCTTTTAGTTTCATATCCTCACCCTCTGCAAACTTAAAACTATTACAAGCGTTCAAAGCCTCCTATCAAGCGACAGGTAGGAAAGTGAAACATTTAATTTTAGTACTTTCCATTCAAACCTTTGTCTAATTTCCTCTCCATTATCTGCAATATCCCCTGGTGACTGCAGTCCTGATGGTTGTTACAACATATAAATATATCTAATAGTCAAAGTGGCCTCATCTGTGACTATTTAAATCTGCGAATCCAGGCCATGTTGAGAGAACTCCCTGGGGAACCCTCAGGCTTGCAAGAAAATTCCAAGCCATAAAAATAAAAAAAGAAAGGAGTTTTCTGCATTGTGCAGAGAACTGCCTCTGAACCAACATTGTGGGTGGGTGGAGCCTCCACTGCCAACCCCCCCCCATGTCCAAGCCCACTGCCAACTCCCCTACCTCCACCACTGACTTAGAGAGTGGGTGAGAAGGACTGGGAGCTTCTGCCATGCCCCCCATTGTCCCCCCCCTCCACTGCCAGCCTTCTGTATTGTCAGGTGCTATCCCCTCCATACATTGGGTAGTTAGAACAGTGGAGAGGGGGACAGCAGGGCAGATATTCAAAGCAGGGAGGGAGTGGGCGATTGAGCCTCAAGTGGTGGGTTAGGAGGAATGGGACCATCTGCCCCCCCCCCTGCTTCCCCACGTTGCTGCCACCTCACCACCATGACAGCTGCTTCCACCATCACAATGTGAGCCAGACAACTGGGCTGTTGAGAAGAGCAGTGGGGTGGGGGGATCATTCAGCAAAGGGGAAGTGATGGAAAAGCAAACAGGCAGACACAGCATCAGGGAGAGGGGCAGACAAGCACGCCACCCCACATGAGTCCTGTGGGAAGGGAGAAAGAGAGAAAGAGTGATAGAGAAGGGGTGGGAAGAAAGAGTGACAGAGATGGGGTAAGGAAGCAATTCAGGCAATGGATCCTGACCTCGTTTTTCACTTCTGATACTGTTTTTAGATCCAAAATAGTTTTTTTTTTTTTAAAAAGAGAAATAGTTTAAAACAACTTTAATAAGAAGGGGGGGGGGGAAGCTTACACAGCAATCTCTAAATCTTTTTTCTAGAACCAACTGATTGATGTGAGTTTAGGTCAAATCCATAAAGTACAATTTCCTTAATTCTGCTAACTAATGCCAGTGAACGTGTTTCTTGCCACCTATTTTGCTTCTTCCCCCAAGACATCTTTTCCTTGAAGCAGAGTAATGGATTTCCTATATGTCACTGGAGTAGATGGCACTTCAGAAGAAGGCATCATCTCTTTTTTTAAAGGGAGTACCCATTTGAAAGCAGCAACCTTCATCTGTGGAGAATGCTTGGCTTGCAACCTAACATTCTGTGGAACTTTCCAATGTTTTGTGATGGGACCCAGCCCCCCATTTTATTTTTTTTATTTTTTTTTGTATAACTCTTCTAGAAAGAAGAGACTTTATTATTTTTTTCAAGAAAGAGGAAGGTATATAGTGGGATAAAGAGAAAGGGGTGGGTGATATATCATTAGTACATTAATCTTTTAGTAATAACACATATATCTTCTTTTGGCTTCTTCTGTGAGCTGGCAGTTGTCTTTCATCTTAACCTGCAAATAAAGAAAAACCGTTAATAGATTAGTAGTGTCCTTTTGATTTTTTGTTAGTAGAGTCTTTTCATGCGCAATCCGAACAAGTTCATGGTCTGGGCGGCCTCCCTTTCACTTCTCTCAAGTTGTATGATGGACCCTTTCCTGCTCCTTTATCTTCCGGGGTCCTGACTTCTCCCTCCGAACCGCTGTCTTTATCACTGTCCAAATCTTCCCATTCAGCGAGTGCTGCCTCCTCCGTGCTGGCGTGCCTCTTCAAAAAGTCTTGAGCTTTGAAAATGGAGTCAATCTTCTCTCTTTTATCCTTAAATTTGAAAGTCAGCCCTTCTGGAATCAACCAGCGATAGCTAATTTGATGTTTCTGCAAGAATAAGGTCAGTCCTTTGTATGCTTTCCTTTTCATTCGAATTTCAAATGGGACATCTTTCAAGATTCTAATTGTCTGCTCTCCGATCTTCATAGGCGTTGATGAAGATGCCTTTAATATTTGATCCCGAACTTTCTGCTTTGTAGACTTGACCACCACTTCTGCCGGCAGGTTATTTAACCTTGTGAAGTTGGAATAGGATCTGTAGACCAGATCCATTTCCTCGCTTATTTTTTCCGCTTTCCAGCCGGTGAGTGTTGCCAAAGCTTCCGCTAAAATACTTCAGAGATCTTCTTTTTCCAATTCTTTTACGCCCTGGAATCGGAGAGTCAAATTTGATTTTTCCATTTGAAGCATCAATAATTTTTTATCTGGCATATCGTGACGTTTTTCTATTTTATCCACCTTCTTCTTGACTTTTTGAGTTTCTGCTGTTGAGTCCAGGCATTTTTGCGCGATTTCCTCCATTTTCTTAGCTGTATCATTTAACTGGACCTGCTGGTTATTGAGAACACTTTCCATATTTGTCAGCGTTTGGTTGATCTGTTGCATTTGCTCCAGCAGAGGGCGCAGGAGATCACTCTCCGGTTGATTGACAGCTGGCTCTGGGAGGCGGGAGCCGGCGTCGGAAGTTCCTCCCAGCTTCTTCCCCGGGTTGTCCAAAAACATTTTCTGGCCCGACATCTTTTTTCTTTGTTTACTTTTCAAAAGTTCGTGCCGCGCAACTAAGAAATGAAACTGCCTGGGTCTCTTCTAACAATTCACCAAAAGGTAACACTGCTCCTTTCAATTTTCGCTCCCCCCCTCTTATCTTGTTAAAATAGTCCCTGCTACGTGGAGTGGGGGGGAATTCCTCCCCCCTCCCCTGCGGTTTTTCGAAAGGGGGGGAATGCGCTTTGGTTCTTTTTCTCCCATTCCGACTGGCAACTCACGGTTTTAGCCGAAAATCTTCTTTTAATCGCTATGCGCCCCGGATCGGAACCCCTTCCTGGGGCTCCTTAGGGTCTCCGCTTGTGCGGATCCCCTCCCTCGGCCGCGCGTGGGCGAGATGACTTCGGGAGCATCCTGAAGATGCGTCCACCATTCGCGGAGTCCAAACCGGAAGCCACCAGCCCCCCATTTTATGATGGATTTCCTCATTGTTGCCATCTTGTTGTGGCACATACTAGATGTTCTCAAAATTCCTAAAGAAGCTGTAGGTTCACCAAGGTTGGGCCCCCCCTGCTTTAAGTATCAGTTCTATCACAGCAATATGGAACTGCTGTTACAAGCTTATTTTTTGATGTCCCATGTTTACTTTTAAAATCTATTTTTATATTTTATTTCTTTTATTTATCTGTTTTAGCTGTATGTATCCAAACATGCTGTACCCCTCTTCGGAGGGGGGGGGGAATTCTAGCAGTGCTCCCCTTTACACTGCATTTTCCCACCTATGCTGTTCTTGAGAATGTGGTGATCACCAGGAACAGAATGTCTGAGGGCTTAGTGGGCTGCGTTGTAAAGGGGAAGCAGGAAAGTCTTGCTCTGGAAAACCTGCAGATGGTTGGCTATGCACTGGCAGTGGTATATAAGGTGTCTGAAAGAGCCATTGGTGAAAAGACAGGCTACAAAACTTTGAAATGAAATAAATAATTGTGTGAATAATGAAACTGTCGGGGAGCTATCATCCTTTGGTGAGAAAAGCAACAATTGTTTGTTAGAAACTCCTTACCTACTTCATAGCCTATAGTGCCATGCATCAGTATCACAGGACTCCCTGAGGAGACTGTTAAACCAGACTTTCGCTACATTCCCATGCAGATTCATTATGGCTTAAGACCACAGACTGAAGTAATTGCATACAATTGCAGTGTAAGGTTGCAATCACATGCACATTTCCATGGGACTAAGTGTCATTGAATGAGGTGGGACTTACTTCCAGACAAATAAGGAAGGGCGGAAGAGTAGCATTATATGTAAAGGAAATATGTGAATCTGAGCATGAAAGTCCAGTTCAGAGTCTCTTGGTAAAATTACAAGGAGTAAGAAATAATACTGATATCATGGTGGGGGGTTCTGCTATAGACCACCAAGCCAGGCAGAGGATTTGGATGAGGCACTCCTATAACAGATTACAAAGTTCTCAAAGTGATGGGACATGGTAGCCATGGGAGATTTCAATTAGCCACTTTGGGGTCAGGAAGCAATTTTCCTCCAGGCCAGTTTGGCTAGGAATCCTGGAGGTTTTTTGTCATCTTCTGGGCATGGATCAGCAGTCACTACAGGTGTGGAGGGAGAGGTATTTGTGAATTTCCTGCCTTATGTAGGGGGTTGGACTAGATGACCCTGGAGGTCCCTTCCAACTCTATGATTCTATGAACACTGTACTGTAAACCTGGAATGTAAATAAGTGCACAGAATCAATATATGTGGCACAGCAACTGTAGAACAAAATAGACCACAGTAGCTCCTCATGCAGACCTCTCCTGTTTGGTACCTCCCCCCACCTTGACTTTGTTGCTGCTATCACTGGGAAAGCAACCATTTGGAATTGCTGTTACATTTGGGATGGGGTTAAGAAAGCAAACTTTCCATACCCCCCCCCCCCTTTCTGGAGATAGGATCAATCCATTTCTGATAATATGCTAGTGTGTTGGATAACAAACCCAGCAAGAGAATTTATCAGATATGGAATTTATTCCGCATGTGAAAGTAGATTAAAGGCAAAAGCCTTATATTTGGAAATGGTATTTGTCTCACTGGCAGTAGTGCTTTTAATATTGATGTACTTACACTGAAACGGTGCACAGTGTCCTGATCATTTTTTATGAGTGGAAAAAATGAACCTTATAATGGCTGTAGCAAAGTTAGCATAATATAATTGTGGTTTTATGATAAAAATGAATGAGTTTGATTGGTATTTTTACCATAGCACCTAGAAGGAAGTATTTTTATGTGAGCTCCTTGGAGGAAGAGTGGGGCTAATATCTGATAGACAGATCTGACTTCAGAAGTGAAAGATGGTGACTTCAGAAACATATCTGGTGCCTGAATGACAGTCCAATGTAGGCTTGTTCAGGCATCATGAGGAACACATGGCTTTCTCTTTCTTCCTTGAAATATCTGAAAGAATGAAATGGGTACATTTCATACTCTGATTTTCACTGTCCCCACAAGTGTCAATCAGTGAAATAGAGTAGGCAGGAAAATCTGAATGGACATGCATAAAGGGGAATCTAAGTGCATGGGGGAAAGCCAGAATGAGCACACGGGCCCTACTTCCTACCAATGTGCAATTGGTGGACCATAATCATGAAGCCTACCCTCATATAAAGTGTACAAATATAGGCTCTGTCCCAATTGTGTATACTTTGTACATATATAAACATTGTGCTCATGGTCTGGTGTAGGTGGAGGGGGCAGTGCTCTTCTTCTTTGAAAAAGAACAGTTTCTGTCAGAGCTCTCTCAGCCCCACCTACCTAACAGGGTGTCTGTTGTGGGGAGGGGAAGGGAAATGAGTTTGTAAGCCACTCTGAGACTCCTGTGGGTAGTGAAGGGTGGGATATAAATCCAATCTCCTCCTCCTCCTCCTCCTCCTCCTTCTTCTTCCTCCTCCTTCTCTATTTCTGTTGATGGCAACATGCATGTCTCATGGAAAGAGGGCTAATGATCATGCAGGCAGCATGAGATAGTACTGCCCAGGCATGTCATAGAACAGGGTATAGAGGAAGACCCTCTGCAGCCTGCCTCAGTTACTTAGCTGCAGTGGCATAACATGTGAAGTGACAATAGGTGCACCACAGCTGCTGCTACATCTCACATCAGAACCCCCCAGTGGCTGGTGCGCCAAAATGGCCCTCTTAATGACACAGACAGTGTTTCTGACTCAAACCGCAGTTGAAACCTGTTCCAACATTTTTAATCCCCAATGCTTTTAGAAATTAAAATACAATGTACCCACAAGGAGTTGGGGGGGGCATCTCCCTATATGGCCAGGGTCCGACATGCCTGACGGACCACCTTTCCCCATACAGACCCCAGAGAGCACTTCGGACGGGGTAAAAAAACCGTCTAACTATCCCAGGCCCTAGAGATGCCAGGCTCGCTGCTACCAGGGCCAGGGCGTTTTCGGTGGCGGCTCCTACCTGGTGGAATGAGTTCCTGGAGGAGATCAGGGCCCTGCGGGACCTAGTACAGTTCCACAGGGCCTGCAAGACAGAGTTCTTCTGCCAGACCTTCAATTAGGAGCCGCCCACCCCCCTTGCCCATTACCAATACCAACACTGCCCACCACTGATGTCATCATCTGCGTGGTGGTAGGTTGGCCCTTCAGAAGACCGAGATATAGCATTATGGGAGGCCGAAATATTATTAAATATTACTAGTATTACTTCTGTCTGCATGCCATCTCTAACTGAATGAAGAAAGATCACTATGAGCACTTTCTGGTATTAATTGTATTAAGTTAACTGTATAATTGTTTTATCTTGTTTTTAACTGTTTTATCTTGGCACGTGGTGCCGCTGACAGCCACCCTGAGCCTGCTCGCAGGGAGGGCGGGATGTAAATCTAATAAATAAATAAATATAAAAATTTCCCCTCCCCCACTTTTCTCTCTTTCCTTTTCCCGAAAGCCTTCATAGCCTTTCTGTTAGAGTTTGGAAATGTCATTCCCTTCAGTCCTGAAAGAGTTAATCTGTTTCTTTATGCATGCTAATTTTTAGCTAGTTAGCTTAGAACCAATTAGATGTTTGGTGCATATTTCCCACCAGACAAAGGGAGGTAATGAGAGAAGTTTGGAAACTACTATTGGATGATCAATAATTGGGTTGGGGTGCATGCTGTTTGTCACATACACAGAAAGGGAGGGCGGGATGTAAATCTAATAAATAAATAAATATAAAAATTTCCCCTCCCCCACTTTTCTCTCTTTCCTTTTCCCGAAAGCCTTCATAGCCTTTCTGTTAGAGTTTGGAAATGTCATTCCCTTCAGTCCTGAAAGAGTTAATCTGTTTCTGTGGGGGCTTTGGGGGTAAGCTCTGTCCTCCCTTGTTCCCACTCTCAGATCAGATCATGCGTGAGTTTATGCAACCAAACTAGCAAGATATTGAACTAGAAAGCTAGAAAGGGAAAAGGGAAAAAAACCTGAACCTAAAACTTAGAATTCAGAACCTAAAAAGGTTAGTCAAGGATAGAAGAGGGCCAACTCTAAAAATCATACAAAAATATACATATATTTATTACACACAAATTAAAATAACAAAGAAGGGCCCATTCATACCTCACAAACAAATATATATATACAAACATACAAGGGCTAATGAAGTAGACCTAATGCGTTTCGGCCTTTACAGACCTTCCTCAGAGGTCTAATACATATAGAACATATAGGCTGATATATAAAAATATAGGAAGAGTGACTAATCCAAGATCACCTCATGAGTTTCATGGCTGAGCAGGAAGCTTGGTTCATGGTAGGAGTGGTACAAATTCTGCTGTGAACACATTTGACTGTTGAAATTACCATATTCAAAGATAGCAATCAGATGTGAGCCAACCACTCAGTCTGTCCAGTTTATGCCAAGCAGCTGCGAACACCTGCTGAATTGGTTTGCAGGTTTTCCCAGGACTGAGCACATGCAAACATTCTGCCAAGACAAACTAACTGATGGCCATTAGCATCACTGAGGATGACTTAGACAAACATAATCAAAACACAGTATATATTGATGACTGATTTATATGATTCTGGCTTGGGAAATTCCTGGAGTTTTGGGGGTAATATGGAGATCAGTTGTAATTCCAAGAGATCTCCGGGCCCCCATCTGGAGACTGGCAACCCTTTTTGGAGTGATCTAATTATCCATTTAAATAATTGCCTGCTGAATGGACAATGATGTAGCAAAGATGGCAGGGGTGGTAGAAATCAATTGAGCTGCGTAAGAATGCACATAAGCAGGGCTTTTTTCCTGGGGAAATGTGCTGGAACAAAGTTGCCGAACCTCTTCAACAAAATTCCTTTAAAAATGTTTAAAAGTTGGTGAGTTTTCAGTATACAGATTGAAAACTTCATTTCCCTCTTGAGAGTTCCGGCACTTCTCCCCCGCCCCCCACAAAGCCCTGCATGAGCAGAGAGCCAGTTGTGCTGTACTACATGTTTAGTAAAGAATGCAGTGAAACAACCTGCCTAACATCCATAACAGGTTGGCAAAATGTCAAACTGATTGTCAAAGATTAACTTCCCATTTTCAACCAGTGAACAGGAGGACATGAGCTGAACCAGTGAGTATTCGAGCATCCCTAGCCCATGTTTCTCTTTATGTTCTATTTATTTAGTTAGATATCTATACTTCACTTTTCTCCTTGATGGGGATGCAAAATGGCTTCCATGGCAGAGCAGGGATTTAAACCTGGGTCTCTCAGATCATAGTCTGGCCATCTAACCACCACACCATACTGGGTCTTGAATTTTTCTACTCCTAGACCAATGGTTTATTGACTACAGAATGCTATCTGACTCATCAGATAAAACATCAGCTTGATATTTAAAGACATAGTCTGGTAAGTTTTCTACTATTTTTGAACTGAATGTAGTAACACAGTTCATATCTGGATTTGGTGAACGTCAGGAACATAAAACAGCAGCAACCATAATACAACAGCAGTTTTTCTTCACTGAAGGCTAATGGCATGATAACGTCATGAAGAATTTTTTAAAATGTCAAACAAGGTAACAATCTAAGTAGAACTTGCTGTGGTGAAATCCTGCTGTGATATGACATCATGAATTCTTTCTTTAGGCAGACTTCATAATGGTACACCTATCCCTGACAGTCTGAAAGAATGTATGTCATATCTCAGGAACCTCCTCAAAAAGCCTTTTTGTTCTTGCTGTAAAAAACCCAATAATGATATCTGCAGTTCTTTTTTGTGAATTTCTGCTTCTTGCCCCTTGGGGTTTTTTGGCATGTGTGTGTCAAATTGCAACCAAATTATGGTGATTCCATAGGGTTTTCAAGGCAAGAGACATTCAGAGGTGGCCTGCCATTGCCTGCTTTTGCATAGTGACCCTGAACTCTCTTGATGGGCCATCTTAAATGGGAGATGTATGAATTTTTTATTCTGGATCATCAGCCATTATTGTTCGTATGTAATAATGAGCTAGCTCTCCATAATATACAGAAAAATGCAGCTAATATATTGCTGTGAATTACTGTAACTGCAAAATTACAGGACTGGAACATATGTAGTACTAATGGAAGATGCTGGTGCAGGTGGGTCTTTTCTGCTTTCTTCTTCTCCCAGCACTACTTGTGAGTACTGAAAATGCGATGATGGTTGTCAGACTCTTGAACAAACTCACTCTCAACAACACTCCCTTGTAGTGATTGGTTTATTGAGATATAAGTCTCAACACTCTGTCACACAGTGGCCAAAAATACCAGGTGCCATCAGGAGGTCCAGCAGTGGGGCCAGGACACTAGAAGCCCTCCCACTGTTGCCCCCCCCCCAAGCACCAAGAATACAGTGCATCACTTGCCCCAGACCAAGAGTTCCTATCTGTACCTTGTGGCTAATAGCCACTGATGGACTTCTGCTCCATATGCTTACCTAATTCCCTCTTGAAGCTGTCCGTGCTTGTAGCTACCACCACCTCCTGTGGTGGTGAATTCCATGTGTTAATCACTCTTTGTGAGAAGAAATACTTCCTTTTATCTGTTCTAACCCGACTGCCCAGCAATTTAGTGCTGGTAGCTACCCCCACCTCCGGGTGTGGTGAATGCCATGTGTTAATCACTCTTTGTGAGAAGAAATACTTCCTTTTATCTGTTCTAACCCGACTGCCCAGCAATTTCATTGAGGGCCCATGAGATCTTGTTTTGTGAGAAGGGAGAAAAGTACTTCTTTCTCTACCTGTTCTATCCCATGCATAATCTTATAAACCTTGATCATGTCACCCCTCAGCCGTCATTTCTCCAAGCTAAAGAGCCCCAAGCATTTTAACCTTTCTTCATAGGGAAAGTGTTCCAACCCTTTTATCATTCTAGTTGCCCTTTTCTGCACTTTTTCCAATGCTATAATATCCTTTTTGAGGTGTGGTGACCAGCACTGCACACAGTACTCCAAATGAGGATGCACTATTGATTTACACAGGGGCATTATGATACTGGCTGATTTGTTTTCAATTTCCTT
>NW_015167080.1:673884-674008 GCF_001447785.1 Gekko japonicus
TCGCCCATCCTTGACAGATCCCTTTGGAGTGCCTCACAATCCTCCCTGGTTCTCACCACCCTGAACAACTTCGTGTCATCTGCAAATTTAGCCACTTCACTGTTTAGTCCCAACTCCAAATCAT
>NW_015167080.1:674545-674692 GCF_001447785.1 Gekko japonicus
ATCAATGTGCCTACTAATTCTTTCCTTAATAACCATTTCCACCAACTTACCCAGTACTGATGTCAGACTGACTGGCCTGTAATTTCCCGGATCTCCTCTGGAACCCTTTTTAAAGATGAGAGTGACATTAGCTACCTTTCAGTTCTC
>NW_015167080.1:675004-679766 GCF_001447785.1 Gekko japonicus
CCTTTTACCCCTTGGTCATCCAAGGGCCCCACTGCCTCCCTGGCTGGTTTCCTGTTTCTAATGTATTTGAAGAATGTTTTATTGTTGGTCTTCATGTTTTTTGCTATATGCTACACATATTCCCTTTTTGCCTGCCTGATCACAGACTTGCATTTTATTTGCCACAGCCTATGTTCCCTTTTATCAACCTCACTGAGACTAGCTTTCCATTGTTTAAAGGAATCATTCTTACCTTTTACAGCTTCCATTACTTTGTTTGTTAACCATGCAGGCTTTTTTCTATACCTATTTGTGCTTTTCCTAATCTGCAGTATATATTTTTTCTGAGCTTCTAGGATTGTAGTTTTAAATAGTCTCCAAGCTTCCCCAATGGTTTGGACTCTTTCTACTTTTCCTTTCAGTTTCCTCCTCACATAGAATCATAGAATGTTGGAGTTGGAAGGTCATTGCAGGTCATCTAGTCCAACCCCCTGCACTCTGCAGGAGTATACTGAAAGATAGCCCTACATACCTACAACATACCCAAAAGATGGTCATCCAGCCTCTGCTTGAAAACGTCCAGCGAAGGAGCATCCACCACCTCCCGAGGCAGACTGTTCCACTGCTCAACCACTCTTACAGTTAGGAAGTTTCTACTAATATTTAGCTGGTGTCGACTCCCTTGTAATTTCCACCCATTAGATCTAGTCTTGCAATCTGGAGCAAGAGAGAATAGATCTGCTCCATCTTCTACATGACAGCCCTTCAAATACTTGAAGACTGCAATCATGTCCCCTCTAAGCCTTCTCTTTCCCAGGCTAAACACACCCAACTCTTTCAGCCTTTCCTCATAAGACTTGGATTCCAACCCTCTCACCATCCTGGTTGCCCTCTTCTGGACACGCTCATATCAGAGAAGTTACCCCTTTTAAAGTTAAAAGTGGTTGTGTCATATGAAGATGTGTCAAGCTAAGCTCGTCTATGTCAGGACTGATGAGCTTGGCACCTATTTCAAACAGCCCCCCCAGTGACCCATCCAATCAAGCCATCCATTTAGCCCGCCAAAATCAAGTGTGCGCTTCTTCCCCCCCCACACACACCTGCGAACCCACAGTTCCATTATCTATGACGGGCTAGCTAGCAGAGACAGGCATCCAAGGTCATTCACATTCTTCCCAGTCAGGAGGCCTCTTGAGAAAGTAGTTACAAAGCAGCTAAGCAAAGCGATCCCCATCATCTGGCCCCCCAATGACCCAATACATGATGATTAACAGGTAGGCAACTTGGCTATTAGTATATGGATGACAAATGAGGACTCGAGTTTGACATTGGTGAAATAAAATAGCCCCTCCTTTCTCAATGGACCATGTACTGTCAGTGGAAGACTTATGTGCTGGTAGAAAGGAGGTATAGCGCTCTAACCCCCGGTTCTTGCCCCTGCCTTCCTGTAGGTTGCAGGTTTAGTGTAATGTATATACCTAATGCATGTACATATCACATATTCGATGAAGTGAGCTCTGACTCATGCAAACATATTTTGGAACAGGTGCCATTGAATTCCTGCTTTGTTTTGCTTCTGTAGTCTAACACTGTTACCTATCGAGAGTTTCTTGAGTATGTTACCCATGTTTTGATTCCATTTGTGGGGTTTTCAAATCAGTGAACAACAGCTCTTTTCTGCATGCAATTTTTGCTTCTGTACCAGTGTGGTTGACCTGCAAGTCCTTGCAGTACAGTCTTCAAAGCTGTCTTCTTTATGATGCAAAAGCTGCTGACAACAGCAGTAAAGATCAGAGGAGGGGGGAAGGTGTCCACCAAAAAGAAGGCACATGCTGACTTTCAGTTCTCCTTATGCTGAGAGACATATGCTATAGTTCCCCTCCAACCCGCTAGTGAATTCAAAAATACGTCCAGTATTAGTGGGATGATAAATGAGATCCTGACCAATTTGGGGGGGGGGGCAGGAAAGAGAAGCAAAGCAAAAGCCAGTGATTACAAACTTTGCTTCCTCTAAAAGGTTTAAAGCCAGTTGATGCTGAAAACACATTGCTGGGTTTGAAATAAGAAATAAACTCAGAACACTGGATTAGCCACTAGAATGTGAAACGGAAGCACCCTTCCCTCCTGCCTTCTTCTTTTGTACATCTCACCATCAGTCGGTTTCCGACCCAGAAATGGCAGCTAAAGAGGTGATGCCTGTCTTGCTTGCTCCAGTGTCATTTAAATGTCAGGTTTTTTATCACCTTGCTAATTAAAAGCTGTTGAAGAGAGTATAACATAGCCTCCCCCTAAACTCCCAAGATGCCCCAAAGCAGCTTGCAACCCTGCACCATAACAGGAAAAAATAAGGCTGATTCAGACTTGACTTTTCCAATGAGTACAGAAGGGACTAGGCTTTAAGTGGACCAAAGGCACCTATTGTGTTAATGGTGTCTATGTATTTGTTTAAATAGTGGGCTTTGTCATAAGACATGCAAGCCAATCGTCACCCCCTCCTGACTGCAATGATGTATCGTTTCTGGGAATCCAAACCAATGCCTGTAAACCATTCACAACCAATGATGCCATGCAAACATGTTGTCATTTAAACTCTGGAGCTTTTGGCACAGAATACGAAGTGTGAAAAGGATCTTTCAAATATGGGAACCTGTGATGGGCTGGCAGGAAGTGTAAGGCACTAAACAGCAACAGTCCTATAAAAGGACTATTACTGATGTGCATTATTTATCAGACACATAAAGAGAAGGTCCTAGGGCCAGTCTCTGGCACTTTTAGTTAAAGTAGCTCAAACACCAGCTGTTGAGAAGGACCTTCTCTGTCTGAGATACTGGGGAACTGCTGCCAGTCAGAGAAGGGGGAGCAATTGCCTGAGCATAAGGAAGCTATGTATAGTCCGTCAAGTCTTTTATTTCACAAATGTTGCACTAAATAAAGTATTTTAAAATGTGAGCTTATAACAAGGGTTCCCAACCTTTTCGAGCAGGCAGGCAGATTTGGAATTCTTACACAGGATGGTGGGCACAGCTACAAAGTAGCTGCTGAAAAAGGTGGAGCCGACCACACTGTCAAGGAGTGAGGTTATGCATAACTCTCATAGGAACACATCAACATTTGAGGCAGAAGCTCTGTTTAAGAGGATGCCTTTAATTCACACAGCCAATCAGAAGCACTACTGGGTACAAGCTCCACCTGGGACTGCCCACTTAAAAAAACATGTAGTGGACACCAGGAAAGGTGCTGGCGGGCACCATGACACCCACGGTCACCACAGTGAGGACCCTTGGCTTGTAAGACAGGTTTATTGGTTATATACACTCTGCCTTTTTGCTCCCCCCTCTGTCATACACAAACACACATGAGCGCACACACAGAGAAAGTCAGAGTTGCCAACCTCCAGGTGAGGCCTGGAAATCTCCTGGAATCACAACTGATCTTCAGATAACAGGGATCAATTCCCCTGGGGGGAAAATGGCTGTTTTGAAGGGTAGCCTCTATGGGATTATAGTCTGCTGAGGTCCATAGCCTCCTTAAACTCTGCTGTTCCCAGATTCTGCTCCCAAATTGGCAGGAATTTCCCAACCCAGAGTTAGCAACCCTATTTGTGACAAATCTCTCCTTATATATAATTCTGTTTTGGTCATGGACTCTCTCCAGAAGATTCCACACGCTCCTGAATTGGTTGGCTCCCTGGTGTGTCACTCACAGGGCATCTGTCTCCACTGGCTGCATTGCTGCATCCATTGGCGTGTTCCTGCCCACAGAGGAGGTGCCCAGCGTCTCACCCTCAATCTGCTCTGAGTCAACGAGTGGGCCGGATGTTCTAGTGGCCGAGCGCCCAAGCTCGATCGAGCTGCCGCTGCGGTGGCCATCCTCACCCGTCCTCACTTGAGCCTGAGCAAAGGGAGCTGGCCAGGCTGCATGTGACTGGATGACAGATGGGCCAGCCACTCCAGGGGGGGGGGGCTCAGCCTGATCCTGCCACTGCCGCTGCAGCCATCCTCATCCGAGCCGGGCAGGCTGCGACCACACGCCGGACATTCCGGCTACTCTAGCGGGCAGGGAGGACCTCAGGCCAAGCCCGATCCTGCCACCACCACGGTCATCCGAGCCTGAGTAGGGTTGCCAACTCCAGGTAGAGGCTGCAGGTGGTGGTGGTGAGATGGAAAGCTGAACAGTGAGGGGGAAATGAAGGTAGGTTTATGCTTGGCTGGGAAGGAGGGTTGCCAACTCCAGGTGGAAAATTCCTGGAGATTTGAGGGGTGAAGCCTGGAAAGGGTGAGGTTGGAGGAGTGATGGGACCTCAGACAGGTACAGTGCCATAGAATCTGCCCTCCAAACTGGCCATTCCCTCCTGGGGAACCACTGTTGCCAAAATCCAGCTGAGGGTTGGAGATCACTCAGAATTACAAATGGTCTCCAGATGGCATTGTTCAGTTCCCCTTGAGAAAATGGTAGACTCTGTGTCCTTATACCCTGCTGAGATGCCCCCCTGGGACAGTCAATGTGATGTGGCAGTCAGAGCTTCAGAGCACGGTAGAGGCTGCAGGTGTGGGGGGGAGATGGAAAACTGAACAATGAGGGGGAAATGAAGGTAGGTTGGTGCTTGGCTAGGAAGGAGATAGGCAGACTTGACACCTCAGTACTGAATGGGAAAAGACAGGGTAGGAGGGGAAAGAAAGATGAAGGAAAAAGTAGGGCAGGGACTTTAAGAATATAATAGACTTTACTAATAGACTTTATGACAGAAGAATAAAACCTCATGTTGAGAAGCTTGCATTGTATT
>NW_015167080.1:679896-682227 GCF_001447785.1 Gekko japonicus
TCCTTCTTTCTTTCTTTCTTTCTTTCTTTCTTTCTTTCTTTCTTTCTTTCTTTCTTTCTTTCTTTCTTTCTTTCTTTCTTTCTTTCTTTCTCCTTAGCATATGTGACATATTGCAAAGAAAAGCACGTTTTAAAACATTGCTTGGGATGGAAAATCAGGGAGGTTATGAGTTAATCTTCCTTGGAGAGAAGAGCTTATGTGATTGGCTGCTTTACTATCTCTCTATTGGCCACTTAGAGAGGAAATAAAACAGCTGATCTGGAGAGAAAAGCTTCATTTGCCTTTTGGTCTTGATCTGAAATCTAATGTCTGGATCAGTAGCCAAAGGGTTTAGCTTCTGAGAGAAGAGACTTTGGGAGTCAGTGATTTCTGCCAGGGAATCGTCAGAAAAGAATTTCTATATAGAGAAGAGGGACTCCATTGTCTAAGATATACTAAAACTACTCTGAGGGAGAATTCAGATTCTCAGTCAAGAAAGCTATAACACTGCTTTATACTGATATATAGTACTGGAAGAGGAATGTGGTAGGAGGTTTGAGGAGTTAGAAAGTACTCCAAGGCAAGCCAAATAGGAAAAGGAGTTATTGCTTCTTAGGGACAAGAAGAATAGCCAGTAGGAAGGGGTTAAGTAGAGAACCTTAGTTTGTGATAAAGAGGAAGTGCAATAACCCCCCCACACACACACCTATATGCAATGCTTGAGGAAATCTGTTTCTATGAATCTGAAGGAGTGTACATACTAAGGCTCTCAGTTCTCACTTTACTCAGAGTTTTTGTCTTGTAGGTGCCGCTGGACTCAAAGTTCATTCCCACATCTATTTGTTAACTCTTGTTGTTGTTGGGTTTTTTTTTTTGCTAATTTACTGTCATTCACAGACCTTTCTTTATATCCAATCTCAGCTATAATCACCCAGTACTTATGCATCTTGACTCAAAATGGTCCTGACAACAACCCCTGCCCCCTATAAGTAATGGTTGAGGACATTCTTTCCAGTGTATCTGAGGAAGTGTGCTTGCACAGGGAAGCTTATACTGTGAATAAAACTTTGTTGGTCTACTCTTAAAGATGCCACAAACTTTGTTTAGCTATTAACACAAAATGGAAACATTGCCTCCAGCCCTGCCAGGCACCTGGCATCTCTTAGCCTCTCCCCCACCCCCTGAGGATTGCCAGGTTTCCCCTGGCCATGGGCAGGTTTGTCACCTCCAGGTTGTAAAATTCCTGGAGATTGGCAATTTCAAATTTTGTGTTCTTCCTAAAATGCATTTATGTTTGAAAATTGGTGGGCGCACGGGAGGGGGGAGTGCCAGAAGGTAGCCTCGCCTAGTGTGCAAAAAAACCTGGCACTGGCCCTGCTGGTTCAGCTTCTCAAGGGGTCGCATAGGGCTGCACATTTACTTGAGCAACTGGGCTGTGTGGGTCCCTGGAGGCGTGCAAGAAGCGCAGCACCTGGCGCGCAAGCATGGGTTGCTCTACATGGGCCAGGTGAGGG
This sequence comes from Gekko japonicus, assembly GCF_001447785.1. Taxonomy (NCBI): domain Eukaryota; kingdom Metazoa; phylum Chordata; class Lepidosauria; order Squamata; family Gekkonidae; genus Gekko; species Gekko japonicus. The sequence goes on from NW_015167080.1 coordinate 681,390, forward strand.
GGGGGGATCTGAGGAGGAAAGTTTTTCTCTGAGAAAAAAAGAAAAGTTTTTATCTAAGAAAACATGGGGGTTACCTTTGGGTAAAGATGTGGTTCAGGGCTTCTGAACCTGATCATGTGTGGAGTGTCTCACCTGAAAACAAGGGTTGTATTTGAAAATAATAGGCAATATGCTTTTTAGCATTTATGGCACCGCAAAATGGGTTCTGTTTGTTTTAGAGCTCATGAGTAAAAGGTCTTTGAACATATGTGGAATAACCTTCACTGAGCTGGAGAAAAAAGTATGTTGTTTTTTTAAAAAAAACAAACCACACACTGTGGTTAAAGCATTTGGCAGTATGTGTTCCCTGAGCTGGACAAAGGTATATGTGTTTTAAAAGGCCAAACCGCAAAATGAGTTTTGTTTGTTTTAGAGCTCATGAGTAAAGGTCTTTGAACATATGTGGAATAACCTTCACTGAGCTGGAGAAAAAAGTATGTTATTTTTTTAAAAACCACACACTGTGGTTAAAGGGCCCTTAAGCATTTGGCAGTATGTGTTCCCTGAGCTGGACAAAAGGAAAAAGTGTCTGTTTAAAGAGCCTTTTGGCCAGTTTCCTCTGAGCCATTCCCTGGAGCTGCCAGGCAGTGTTCTTTCTAAGCTGAGTTAGTGTGAGCTAGCTCAAAGTTTTTTAGCCCTTGGCTCACATATTTTTGTCTTAGCTCAGGAAGGATAGTTTCAGAGCAAACTAATTTATGCAGTAGCCAAATTGCTTGCTCACAACTTTAATGTAGCGAGCATTTTATTGCTAATATTGTTTTTAAGGGATTTTAATATTTTTATTGTTTTATTTGTATCG
>NW_015167080.1:683291-683436 GCF_001447785.1 Gekko japonicus
ATTAAAGTTTCACAGGGCATGTAAGGCAGAAATGTTCCCCCAGGCCTTTGGTTGAGGCCAGCAACAGTTTTCTACATCCGTCCAGTACCCGCCCTCTCTCCCCCCTCCAAAAAATCTGAATGCTAGATATGCCATATGTTCTTGG
>NW_015167080.1:683914-684148 GCF_001447785.1 Gekko japonicus
ACCGTAGTTCCTACAAAACTATTCTTCGGTGGTAGCCATTCCTTATAGCTCGGCTTTCCTTATAGTCCAACTCTCGCAGCCATACATGACTACTGGGAATACCATTGCTTTGACCATGCGGACTTTTGTTGGAATGTCTCTACTTTTTATCATGCTGTTTAGGTTCGCCATCGCTTTCCTCTCGAGTCCCTAGAAAGCTGTTTATGGATTGTTTGTGATTGTGCCTTCAGTATT
>NW_015167081.1:0-3430 GCF_001447785.1 Gekko japonicus
TAATTTATCCAGGGCTGTAGAGAAACCTTCGTGTCCCCTTGTAGCCAGCCCCAGATCTGAAACAGAGAACTTTTGATTGACTCACTCATAAAGTACGGCAGTGAACGAAGCCCCCATCCAGCACTTCTACACTGATCCATTTGGGGACCAGGAAAACAGTGTCTGTGGTGGGGGGATGCATCTTTTCCTCTTCCTTCTGAAAGGATTCCCCAAGCATGGGCTTCATCCCAGAGCCACAGGAATCCCAACAAGGGAAGGAGCTTTCTAGCACTAATTGTTTACAGCATTCCCCATTCTCAAAGAGCTTTGCCCACAAGAAAGAGTTCTGTTGCAAGCAAACCAAGCAGACACGGGGGGGGGGGGGCTTGCCAATTTTCCACCGAATCCTTTGGAGGCTTACACTGCTGCAGCTAAACGCCACAACACCAGCCATTTCCTTCCAAAGAGAAGACAAGAGGCTTTTGGTTTCTACTTTTCTGCTGGCTGCTGCAATCTGCAGCACTAGGCCTGTTTAAGAGACACTGAGGTCTTCGTCTGACACAGCAAAACAGACCTGCAGACAGGGTTGGGAAATACCTGGAGATTTTGGGGTTGGAGCCTGAGAAGGGTGGGGCTCGGGGAGGGACTTAAACTGGGTATAATGCCATATAGAGACCACCTTCCAAAGCATCCATTTTCTCCAGGTGAACTGATAGCTGCTGCGTGGAGATCAGTTGTAATCCAGGAGATCTCCAAAACAGTTTCCCAGTTTAGGAAGGCCAATCTTGATGGTCTTTTTCCCTACTCATTCCTCTAAGGCTTAAGTAGGAAAATGGGGTAGACATTCCCAAAGACCACCCCCTTGCCCTAATAAGAGTAGCAAGGAGTGAGCCTGATTCACAAAGGCTGAAGAGCTCCGGGAACCAGTGCGTTTAACAGAAATGACTGAGGGAGGGGAAGGGAGGGAGTTTAGTCATTTTGCCATTACAGACTGATTTCTGTAGACATTTTTGTGTCTCTGCAGCACAGGACCTGCTGAAATCCCCTTTTACGCAACTACAAAAGGCATGTTATTTCCCTTGTCCCTTGACTGCAGTTCCTCTTCCTTCCACGGTGATATGTGGGCTAGCAGCTGAGATATCACAGAATCCACCTACCTAGAGATGCCAGCTTTCCCCCCTACCTTTAGGGATTTCTGCATAAGATCACCAGAGATCAGGGCTCTGCATAGCTGCTTTCCCCTCCAACACACACACACAAACACACACATGAAGCGATCTCTCTTCTACTGAGTTAGGCTGTTGGTGAGTGGAGGCAGCTCCCCAGGTTCTTAGGCAGAGGTCCTTCACACAACCTGCTATCCGACTGTTTTTAAGACCGGGGATGCCAGGGATTGAACTTGGGACCCTCTGCATGGAAAGCAGATGCCTTACCACTGAGCCATGGTGTCATGATCCCAGGCCTATGGCAGTTTGGCTTATAGGCCCTTGGGAGGTCTATATTGAAGAGACTACCAGGCATATGTAGCACGGAGAAAGGGGCCTAAGCCCAAGCACAGACCACCAGATCAACAGAAGGAGAAGAACTTTATTGGCGCCGGTTCAGTCAGCGAAGCACGCTTTAAACAGACTGAACCCAGAGCAATGCAGGCTCCAGGCTTTTATACTGCAACAAGGTTACACGTCATCATTTACATCACCAGAGTGGAATTTTCCATTGACTAGGCTTACTTTTCCCGCCCAAACCAAACAAGCTCACTTCTGCCCCCTTATGACTGGAACATGAACAGCAACTATCCCCTTATATGGGCAAGGAATAATAAATGCCTACTTCAACAGGAAGAATGAAGTTTATCAAAGTTAGATTCCATTACGCCAGCCATATGTTCTTCAGGGTTCAGCCCAGCACAAAGGGATACAAGGTTGTTGCAGTCAGCACAACCTCAGAGTAGAGTAATCCATCAGTGCTCAGATTGTCTGTAATATGAGTGTCTGCCAGCCAGGGACATCTCAGCAGTGGTTGCTGCTACAATTCTGAAGAATTTCTGTATAAAGAGAAAATATGGATAGCAGGAAACTTCATTCTTCCTTCAGTCAGCCAATTGGGGCCTTATATCCAAGAGCTGAAAGAACCTGTTTATAATGAGACATGCACCCCACATTTTGGTTTGGCAATCAGGTTATCAAAATATGAGAAAGTGCATATTTTTGTGTAACAGTAGGAACACAAAGCATAATCTTAGAAATTTCTGTCAGGTACAGCAGATGATCAGGGAGTAGGAAACCCCTTACATGCATGCATACAATATACATGAGAAAGTGTGTCCTCATAAGTAATATTCTTGATTTTCAAAATATCCTTACCTCAGTGGGCAAGACAATGGGTGAGATTTTACAATTGGATGCAAAATTATCTTGGAGAACTCAAATCATGAATGGCAACAAAAACTTTATAGACACGGCGCTAAGGACATAGAGTCTACAAGTACATTGCAATTTAAGCTGATGTATGAATATAGTATCTACTCTGTTAGATGCTTTCTATTCTGTTTCTTATGTCTCTTCTTTTCGTTTTTCTGTAGTATCTTTCTATGAAACTAATAAAATCTGTTTATAAAATATATATATATACTTACCTCTTCCCTGATATCAGACAGTAACCTTCATCACTTGACATTATTCAGGGTTAAAGTTTCAAAGATTCTCCAGAAGGACCACAAATAAGCCATTTGGTACTCCTAAAGGCATTGCTTACATCATCGAGCAAGATTTTCAGAACCATTCAGAGCTCTCTGAATAACAGCATAACACTGAATAACAGCATAACACTGAATTTAAACTGGTGTTGATGTGAACAACAGTGGCAATAATCTGCATACTTCATGAATCGAGTTAAATCCCAGTGTACAAAAAATGTTTGTTCAGAGAGTTAATTGTGATCTCTCTCTCTCTCTCTCTCTCTCTCTCACACACACACACACACACACACATACACACACACATGAAGCTGCCTTGTGCCGAAGCAGACCATTGATCCGTCAAGATTAGTATTGTTTACTCAGACTGGCAGCAGCTCTCCAGGGTCTCAACTAGAGGTCTTTCACATCACCTGATTTTTTAAAAAACTGGAGGTGACAGGGATTAAACCTGGGACCTTCTGCGTGCCAAGCAGATGCTCTATGGCTGAGCAGTGCCTCCTCCCCTGACTCCTAGTCCCCCATAAACCACTCCAGGGTCTCAACTAGAGGTCTTTCACATCACCTGATTTTTTAAAAAACTGGAGGTGACAGGGATTAAACCTGGGACCTTCTGCGTGCCAAGCAGATGCTCTATGGCTGAGCAGTGCCTCCTCCCCTGACTCCTAGTCCCCCATAAACCTTCTCATACAATCCAACCTATCCCACACACACACACACACAAAGGCTCACTCGTTTAAGGATATAATGTGCCTC
>NW_015167081.1:8968-9149 GCF_001447785.1 Gekko japonicus
AGGTGACCACAATTCAATTTGACTTTCTCCTATTACGGGAGTCCGCCTTTTCACACTCACACACTATGCATTCACTTCAACACAGATCCCACCCTGATCATAGGAAAGCCAAGGCTTTCCTAGCCTGCCTGACAGAAACTGACCCGATAGGAAGGTGATCAGGCTTCCTCTTCCCTTCAAC
>NW_015167081.1:9193-30994 GCF_001447785.1 Gekko japonicus
TGAATGATCGGCTTTTCGAAATCGAAAATGGCGCCTTTGCCGCCAAACAGTCCTCAGTCAGTGCGGTTCTCTTCAAAATCGTGGCTCAGGAGGGCCCCAACAACCCGGCCTTGGTTGGGTGCTCCCCCCTTTCCCGGTCAGGGAACCAGAAATGTAGCACGGAAGTTCCCCAAAACCCTAGAAGAGGAGTCTTCATTTTTTCCAAACCCAGGACCAACTGAGCTGCAAGTATGTGACAGGGAAATGTAGCACGGAGAAAGGGGCCTAAGCCCAAGCACAGACCACCAGATCAACAGAAGGAGAAGAACTTTATTGGCGCCGGTTCAGTCAGCGAAGCACGCTTTAAACAGACTGAACCCAGAGCAATGCAGGCTCCAGGCTTTTATACTGCAACAAGGTTACACGTCATCATTTACATCACCAGAGTGGAATTTTCCATTGACTAGGCTTACTTTTCCCTCCCAAACTACACAAGCTCACTTCTGCCCCCTTATGACTGGAACATGAACAGCAACTATCCCCTTATATGGGCAAGGAATAATAAATGCCTACTTCAATATTTAAGAGGAGTGCACTGCTCATTATAGTTTATTTACTAGGCAAGGAATAATAATGCCTACTTCACATACATTTCCCAGGGGCCTGGTGATTGGTTAACCGGGAATTTGGAGAGAAAACTTGCACCAGTAGAGGAGTAGGGGGTGGTGCCTAGGAAGAAGGAATAAAAGGCCTTGCCCAAAAGCGGAGGGGGTTCAGTCCTAGAGAGGCTGCTGGAGACAGAGGGATCCCTCATCCAGGAAGGGGTGAGTCAGCTTGAAGCCCATCACCAAGAGACATCCCAGGACAGTCTAGATCAAGGGTGTCGAACTCATTTGTTATGAGGTCCGGATATGACAAAAATGAGACCTTGTTGGGCCGGGCCATGTGTGTCATAAAAGGTAATGCCAGGGAGTGGAGATATAAACTTTATAAAGGACACAGACAAACACAATTAAAGATTTTTAAAAAACTTTAAACAACACATTTCCAGTGAGTTCAACACCCCTGGTCTAGATAGACACGTGAGGACTCTTTTATTTGTTTGCTTACCTACCTTTACTGCTGTCAATATCCTACACATTCCTTGAATTATAGTCGTTATTAGACCTCTTTAATAAAGTTATTTGTTACTCTGCCTGGGTCCTCATCCTCACGCCTCATTTGGTCACTTGCAAAGAAGCCTGCTGGAAGGGAAGTGGATTAAGGGGCTGGGTGTGTGTGTGTGCTCTGGCGCCAGAGTGGTGGCTGCCATTACGGAGCTTTACGAGCCGTGGCCGTGACACATGGCCATTCCCCCACAAACAGAATACATCATAGAAAATGAGGAAGAAATACAAAATTATGCAAAATAAGCAATATGTGGGGTCAGATAATCCAGCTGTTCTGGTTGCAAGATTTCAGTAATCTCAAGGCAGATTTTAGTTTATTTTATTTAGCACAGAGTACCCCTAATTGCCGGCTGTGGTGGCTCAAGTGGTTAAGATGCTGAACTGCAGACCGGAAGGTCAGTAGTTCAGCAGTTTGAGACCCAAGTGTGCTGCATGACGGAGTGAGCTCCCGTCTCTGGTCCCAGCTCCTGCCAACCTAGCAGTTCGAAATAAAGAAATTGCAAGTAGATAAATAGGTACTGCTTTGATGGGAAGGTAACAGTGTTCCGTGCGCCTCGGCATCTAGTCATGCCGGCCACATGACCACGGAAATGTCTTTGGACAGTGCTGGCTGGTTGCCTTGGAAACGGAGATGAGCACCGCATCCCTAGAGTCGGATTCAACTGGCTTTCGAGCAAGGGAACCCTTTACCTTTACCTTACCCCTAACTCTGGAGGATGACGGAAGACAGGAGGGCCTGGTGTGAAGTGGTCCATGAGGTCGCAAAGAGTCAGACTTGACTGTGTGACGGAACAACAACAACCCCCCCTAACCTTGACCTGGATAGCCCAGGCTAACCCTATCTTTGTCAGCTCTCAGAAAGTGGGGTCAGCCCTGACTAGTGCTTGGATGGGGGACCACCAAGGAAGTCCACGGTTGCTACATAGAAGTCTCTTGCCTGGGAAACCCTTTGGGGTTGCCATAAGTCAGCTGCGTCTTGACAGCATTAAAAAAAATGCCTAAGCCCCATTGATTGTTTCCTCAGTAGGCTGCTCAGTAGCCCAGCTCAGCCAAGACTGGAACAAAACAGCTGCATCTGTGCCACAAGTAGCACTCCATGCCAGAGTGCCCTCATTCTTCAAATGCCTCTGCCCCACCAGTCGTGCCCACGCTTCCCACACCATTAATCCTCTTCTGGGAGAGGTGGGAAAAGGTTGGACAGAAAGCAGCCCTGTTCTCCTGCCACTGCTTCTGGGAGATGAGACGGAGACTTTAAGAACTTGTAACCAGAGTGCAGCAGCCACCGGCTCTGCCAAGCTGGAAAACAGCTCTGGGAAACCTTAATGGGAGGGTGCGGGACAGCCAGAATTGGATAAGTACAGGCCATGAGGGCTGGTCAGCCCACAGATGTCAAGAGCCTAATTGCTCGAAGCTGACTTAAGTGCCATAAGGGGACAGAGCAGAAGGACAAGAGAACTTGTTGCAGAATGCACAGGTGCTATCCAATATCTCTTGCCCCAATAGACTGTCTATAGGGCAGGGCTGGTGCAGCAGGCTGGTTGCTTACCAAGGCCCTGGCAATGTACCAATGGAAAAGGTCATGGTAGGAAGTTTCTTCTTGATGTTCTTGGCAAGCCCGCCCTCCCACTTCAGTAGGGCACAAGAACAGGGCCATGGTTTTAGAACACACGGTGCTGTCAGGGTTTGCAAACTGTTTAATGAGAGAGGCCCGCAATGGACAGGTTGCCAAAGCATGACCTCCAGCAATTACTAGGGCAGCGTCTGCTATGGATTCCTTTGGTACGTCCCCCAATATTCGTTGCATGTAGTCTCTCTTCAAGATAGGGAGGGGGGGAATGTGCAGAAATGATTTTAAAAACGTATTTTCCAAGGAAATATAGAAAACCTTAAGGGTATCTAGTAATTTGCTCTTAACTGGGGATCATAATCCAATCACATTCGAGTATTCTGTATTCTAGTATCTTGTTGCTTTGCTGATCTTCTGCCCCATTATTGTAGCCCCTTAAGGTCTAAGACATGTTTATCCATTGGTTAACTAGCCATTCCTATGATGAGCTTTTCTGGATGGGGGTGGGTGGGGGAATCTTTCACCAAGCTTGGATCCCAAAGAGAACATCCTACACTATGGAAGAAATTGTCCAAGCTGCAGAGAAGTGACATGGAGCAAGCAGACATTTCAGAAGACTGATGATAGATCAAGATGAGTAGCTGTGTTAGTCTGTCTGTAGCAGTAGAAAAGAGCAAGAGTCCAGCAGCATCTTAAAGACTAACAAAATCTGTGGCAGGGGTTAAGCTTTCGTGAGTCACACTTCATCTCTTCGTCACAGTTGTCCAACAGTCTCTAGTTAATCTTCCAGAGACAGAGGAGAAATATTGGGGCCTAAAATCACCTTGAAAAGTCCTCAGGGTCTGCCCTGAGAACTTTCAATCAGCTATCCAATTCCCGGATAGGCAGGGGCCAGATTAGGATCAGCATAGACTGGAAGGGTAATCAATGTGTACCCTGTTTTCCTGACCTGAAACAGATGCAGTGGGTGTAATTTGCTGCAATGGAGAAAGCTACATGCACTGCAACAGAACATGTGGAACTCACCACAGGGCAAATTCCACCATTACTGTCTCAGGTCAGGCAAAAGTCATAGCAGTGAGGAAAGCATAACCACACCCTCAGTTCGAATCAAGCCTTTGCATGCCTTGAAATAGAGTTCCACACACAGACCTCCCAGTGCCCATCAGCTTGGCTGACAAACTCTGAGGCCTTTGTAGCCTGTAGTTAGGAACCTTGGGTTTGTGGATAGGTAGTAGTTCGTCTACATCTTGCCATCCACTGCGCCTCAGAGGCAAATAAGAAGTCTGCCCAATTCTGCCTTCCCAGTGGCCAGACAGTCATGGCACATTTCCTCCTTGATTTGAGAATCCAGATGCCACAACAAGCCACCACAGTTATGGGATTCACAAACCCGAGTTTGAAATCCTGGTTTGGTACCAACAAACCAAAGTTTTACAACATTTATATCACACCTTTCTGTCATCACAGGGTGGCTAAAAAATTAAAACATACATACAATCATATTTTAAAACCATTAAGATCAAACAACATCATTAAAACCAGAGTTAAATAAATACAAAGACATAAAAACAACAATTAAAACATTGGGCAGGAAAAAGGGATCACTGAGGGAACGAGTGAAAGAAAAAAAATCTTCACCCGCTGGCGGAAGATAGCCACAGACAGGGAACAGATGTTACAACAATGTAGGATTTGATCAAACCTGCAGTTTATCATGTCTGAATGCATCTTGTAAAGCAGCAGCCAAAGGGAGACTTTGGATAACACAGGTGTTAGTTTTTCCACTGCAATCCTAAGAAGACTTATAGTGCAATGCTAAGAACACTTTCCTGGGAGCAGGGGTCATTTTGTAAAAAAAGAGGTGCAGGAACTCATTTGCATAGCTCATTTGCATATGCCACATCCCCTTGCAAAGGGCAGGCATGCAAGCATGCCTGCATTCCCTGCCTGATCTTCTCCAGGTGGCCCGCAGAAGATCGGGCAGGGAACCCAGCCATGTTTAGAATGCCTTTCTCTCCCTTCCCTGAGTTTCTCCACAAAAGCGGAGAGGCTCAGGGGAAAGGGGGGGCACGTCTGCCTGCTTCCCCTTCCCTTCTCCAGCCAGTGGGCCAGGAATGGCAGTGGCGGGGGGGCAGGAATGGTGGGCCAGGAATGGCGGCGGGGGGCCCCTCCCCAGGCTCCTTACTGCCGGAGTGCCACTCCGCCGTGCTCCAGCAGGAAATGACCCCTGCCTGGGAGTAAACCCATTGAGTGGACTTGGATTCTGAGTAGACCTGCTTAGGACTGCTCTCCAGCACCTTTCAAAGTCTACTGAAGTCAATGGGCTCAGAAGGGTATGACTCTGGTTTAGGATAGCACACTGTTAGATTACTGGATGAAAGTCAGGTCAGTCACTCACTGTTCCAAAACACTTAGACCACTCAGAACCTGTTGTGCTCATTAAAGTATTGCAACAATCCTGGCACACATATTAACTAATTAGTTAAAATTAGTTCTTGCCCAATGTTAACCAATTAGTTAAAAATCTAGCTGAATAATCCATTATTAATTAGAATAATTAATAGTTAATTAAAATATGCTTGTAATTCCTGTGCTTCCTGAACCTAACACAACTACTTGGTGCATTATCAGAATAACAGAAATTCCCCTTTGGGTTCAGCACAAAGGGCTGATGTGCTCTCTCTAGATTTTGGAACTTCAATGACCCCGCGACTCACAAAACTTCAGCTTAGCTGTGGGATCACAAAGCGGCCTTTGCTCTCAAAGTCCTGCTAAGCAGTAGGATGATGCCCGGGCAAGCACAGTACTCTGCTTGCAGGAAACTGACAAAATATTTTCTTTCAAGAGGTCCAGGAGACACAACCTGAGCAGAACCTGGGATCAGCCCAGAAGAGCCTGAGCTCTAGGCCAACCAGGTGCACTGAACTATTAACCACCGCAGAACAAGGAGGATTCCCAACTTTCCAGCCGGGCCCTGTAGCAGATTCTTTATTTCATTTTAGCCTACCTTTCCTCCAAAACAAGGAAAGCAGCACACAGAGGGTTCCCAAGCACATTTCCAATCCAGGAGCCATCAGACGGTCAGACCCGCAGCATGGCTGCTTTTACACCTGCAGACATTAGGCAGTAACTGCGTTTATGAGCAAGTGGTTACACCAGCTGATTGGGGGGGGGGGGGGAAAAAAAGTGGCTCAAGTGGTTAAGACGCTGAACTGCAGGCTGTGGAAAGTCAGTAGTTCAGCAGTTCGAGACCCGGGTGCTGCATGATGGAGTGAGCTCCCGTCTCTAGTTCCAGCTCCTGCCAACCTAGCAGTTCGAAAGCAAGAAATTGCAAGTAGATAAATAGGTACCACTTTGGTGGGAAGGTAACAGTGTTCCGTGCGCCTTGGTGTTTAGTCATTCCGGCCACATGACCACGGAAACGTCTTCGGACAGCGCTGGCTCTTCGGCTTTGAAACGGAGATGAGCACCGCAACCCTAGAGTCGGATTCGACTGGCTTTCGAGCAAGGGAACCTTTACCTTTTACAGAGCATATACAGAGCTCATTCCTCCTTGGAATATGTTCTGTCAAGCAACACAAGAGTGATTTCCAACAGAGCATATGCTTCCCCCCCAAAAAAAGAACAAAGGTCCCAGACACCGCAGGATGAAACTATCTCAAAGCCTTAATGGAAGCAGTCCAACTGAAACATGCCATGGCATGACTGGACTCACATGCTTTTGTGTGCACTCAACGTCACATTTAACCAGGGTCGTCAGCCGTTATGGATCCAGCATTAGCGCACAAAGAGACAGCCCAGGCCCACCAGAGATGAGTTAACTTTATACATGGTGGAAAGGCCATGTCTCAGTAGCAAAGCATCTGCTTGGCATGCAGAAGGTCCCAGGCTCAATCCCCAGCATCTCCAGCAAAAAAAGGATCAGGTAGCAGGGGATATGAAAGACCTTGGGAAAGTGCTGCCAGTCTGAGTAGACCAGATGGATCAAGATGTGGCCTCATTCAGTACAAAGTAGCTTCTTGTGTGTTCACATGTAGCAGGGTTGCACCGAACTGTCCCATTTAAGGCCAGATTTAAAGGTGATCCGTGTGAGACCATAAAATGGACAGGTGACTTTACATGGGCCCCATTACATTTCATTATTTGGATCAGGCTGCTACTGGTGCAATGCAGTTACCAGTGTAATGGTTAGGTGTTGAACCAGGATGTGAGCAACCCCAAGTTCCCACTATGCCACAAAACTGGCTAAGCGACTTTGGGCAGACCACTCTCTCTCACAGCCTAACCTACCTCACAAGATTGTTGTGAAGATAAAATGGGGAAAGGGAGAACCATATATACTTTGAGCTCCTTAGAGGAAGGGCAGTTTATAATGTACTAGGCAGACAGAGGTAGATGTGCTTAGAATGCCAGAGATCTGCAGTCCAGATGGATGCTGCTGCCAGCATCATAATTTTGCAGACACAGCCAATGTTCCCTGTAAACTGTGTGGTCGGGTGAGCAAAAGTTCTACTTTTGGGGCTACTGGTATTAAAGTTGTGAGCGAGCGATTTGGCTCCTGCATCAATTAGTTTGCTCTGGAGCCCTCCTTCCTGAGCTAAGACAAAAATCTCTGAGCTGGAGGCTAAAAAACTGTGAGCTAGCTCACACTAACTCAGCTTAGAGGGAACACTGGACATCGCTGTTTTGCACGGACAGCAGCCCAGTTCCGACGAGACGCGGGACCCGTGCAAACTCCCAAAGCAGGGCCCTGCACCAATCACATCACAACAACCCTCCTCCCCCGAAGTGCTCCACCAGCTCTGGAGCAGGGAAGGGGCTTCTTCCTTCTCTGGGCGGCTCAGTCTAAGGAATCCGCCCTTTCCCTTCCCGGATTGGCCGAAAGTCTTGCCTTGGCCGCACTGATTCCCGAAGTTCGGACACCTCATTGGCCAGCGCCAACTGCCACTCCGGCAGATCGCCAAGAGTGACCACCTTTTTTCCTCTCCCACCGCAGAGGGAAGCGCCGGCTTGGAATGCCCCCCCCCGCTCCAGCCGCGCATAACTGGGCCAGCCCGAACTAGCAAGCAGAGTTTCCGCTCCAAGGGCTGGCAACATGAGATTCCCGCTATCATTTGCGGGCTCCCTGAGCTTCTCCGCCCCCCGAAAGCACCAAAGAAAGGAAAGTTCATGTTTTTTTTGGTTTTTTTTTGGGGGGGGGGTGATTTCACCAAACACCCCCCCCAGGTTTTAACCCCTTCCTCGCCAAACAACGCAGGACCGCGTCCCCGCCAACCAAAGCCAGTTTCTGCTCCCTGGGATCTGGAGATAGATCCGGGAATGTCCCCTACTGGACGGGGAGGGCTTCCTCCGCTCCTTTACGAAACGGGACGGAGCCACTACGCGCGGAGGAAGCGTCCTTCTATCTCACCTCGCTTCTGGGGCCGGCTCTGGCCGCGGACTCCTCCGCCGACGGGCGGGATCGGCTCCTCGGGGTGTCCCGTTGCTCCTGCCGCCGCCGCAGCCAGACATCTGGAACGCAGCGGACTGCCGCTGTCGCCGCCGCTGGCGAGAGGAGAACTTTTAGTCTCCTCCCCTTCCCAACTAGGGAGGGGAGGGGAGGGGGGTCGTCAGGGGGAAGGCTGGGCACAGCCTAGGCGCAGAAGCGTCTGGGAAGCGGCCCGGGAGTCTTCGATCCACGATTCAGACGTGACCCTCTGCTTGCAAACCACTGCCATGGGCCTGTCGAGGAACTTGAATGAAGAAGGCTGCCCCAGAGCAACTACTGCACGTTGTCATTCTTGGCGCTTGCTTGGGAGTACAGCTTTTTGAATCCTGTGTGCGGGTTACTTCGTTCTGAGGAAACGTGTAAGGCTTGGGGAGTTTGTACACGTGAGACTTTAATAATCGACGATTAATTTTTTTAGTGTATTGTTGAGCTCCTTGCATTCTGTTTTGGACGCTCCCGCTGCCCCAGTTGGTATTTCAGAGGTGCTTTTTGAGATCATGCACACCAGTGTGGTAGGGTCGTCAGTCTCCAGGTGTGGCCTGGAGATCTCCCGGAATTACACTTGATCTCTGGACTATAGATATCAGTTCTGTAATGTATTCTGTGCTGCCTAGAATGCATTAAGAGGGTTGTGAATCATCTCATAAGGAAGCAATGTTAAGCTTCGTCTTGAACAGGGATTGAAGTTCAAGACTACTGCGTCCAATCAGGTTCAAATGTGTATAAGCGGGAAAGATTCTGATTGGTCCTTATTGTCTCAACCTGATAGGTTGTTTAACTGTATAGTAGGCGTGGCTATATTAGCCGGGAATGTTTAAATACCGAGCAGCTGCAATGGGAAGCTGTTCGGGCTATCAGAGAAGTCGTACCATGTCAGAGAAGTTGATCGAGCTGAAATAAACCTGAGTTTTGCTGAATCACTCTCTGGCTATTTTGTTAAGCACGGACTTAACAAGTTCCCCTGGAGAAAATTGCTGCATTGGAGGGTGGACTCTATGGCATTATACCTGCTGAAGTCCCTCCCCCCCCACCACACCCTCCCCAGCCTACACCTCCAAATCCCCAAGAAATTCCCAACCCAGAGTAGTGTTGTGGTTAACTTGACAGACTAGGATCTGGAAGACTTGGATTCCAATCCCTACATGGTCATAGGTGACTTTTAGCCAGTCGCACACTCCCAGCCTAGCTTACCTCACAAGGTTGCTGTGAGGATAAAAATGGGTATGGGAGAACCTCAAATGCCACCCTGAGCTCCTTGGAGAAAAGATGGGATAAAAACGTGATAGATAGAAAGGGGAACACTTGAGGATGTTCTTAATGTGCCATAGGAGAAAGAAGAGACATGTTTAATCCGAACTACATTGCACCTCATATGCCACCCTGAGCTCCTTCGAGAAAAGATGGGATAAAAACATGGTAGATAGAAAGGGGAACACTTGAGGATGTTCTTAATGTGCCATAGGAGAAAGAAGAGACATGTTTAATCCGAACTACATTGCACAGGCAAGACAAGTTTTGCATGTGACTTTCAAACATGGCAATTGCAAAATCTGACTTCAGGCTGCAGATTTTGTGTAAAGTGTTATCAAGTCGCAGCTGACTTACAGTGACCCCAACAAGGCGATTTCAGGGCAAGTGAGAAGCAGAGGCGGTTGGCCATTGCCATCCTCTCCAGAGCCTTCCTTGGTGGTCTCCCTTCCAAGTGCTGACCCTGCTTAGCTTCCAAGATCGGGCTATACCATGCTGCCTTCCATCCCCTCAGGCTGCATCTCTATGGGATAAAAAGAGATCCAGCTACAAAACAGACATTTATTGCATATGATGTAGCGAGATCAAGAGCCAACCACGCCTGCTAATGTCATTTGCATGCTAATGTCATTCGGCATCTGAAATCACTCCACTTTCCAATATATAAGACAGATGGATGGACTCACATATTCTAGCTGTATCTGAAGAAGTGAGCAGTGACTCACAAAAGCTCCTTCCCTGCCACAAATTTTGTTAGTCTTTAAGGGGCTACTGGACTATTATTCTTTTCTTTTAAAAAGATTTTTATTTTTTATAAAGACAAGCATCACAACAACCAAACACACAAGTACAATAGCACACAAATACATAAATGTGGGGGGTTCAATTCCATCATCAGTTTACATGATTGAATACTTCATACCATATTTGTTTTCCGTGTTCCATCTTATGTTCTTAGAGAAATCTTTTGCAAACTTTTAAATATCAGTTTTTATAATCTATGAAAGGTTATATGTCTGTATACTTTTTCTATTGAACTCTTTAGTTCATCTCAAAATCTAAAACCATGTAATTTCATACATACGTAAGCATTTACATGGGTATCTAAATGACAGGGGATTTCATTACCTCATCAGATTACCTGTTTAAATACCTCAAAATTTGTTTTTCAGATTTCACCTTATGTTCTTACAATAATCTTTCACATATGTTTAAAAAAAATGTATACTCTTTTAGTATATTTTCTAATGTTTCAGCTCATTTATTTATTTATTTATTCATTACATTTGTATCCCGCCCTCCCTGCGAACGGGCTCAGGGCGGCTCACATTTATCGGCAGCACGTGCCAAGTAAGCATAAAACATTTAAAAAACAAGTTAAAACAATCATACCATAAACAATTAACAGTTAAAGTGCTCGCAGTAGTGGTCGTTTTAAACAGCTATAGTTAGACAGCTATATATAGTTTTAAACAGCTGTGAACTGTGTTTCTCCCTTATCCAAAGAAATGGCTGTTTATGTATCTCTCTTATCCACAACATTTTGGAACTTTCCCATAAATTTTCATCCTCTTCTTCATTCTCTGATTTCCCCTCTTGAGCCTTAAAGTCTTTACTATTATTCTTTTCATATGATGTAGAGGTTAAGAGTATCAGACTCGGTTCTGGGAGATCCAGGTTCGAATCCCCATTCTGCCATGGGAACCTACTGGGGGTAACCTTAGGCCAGTGGCACACTCTTCGCCTAAGCTACCTCAAAGGGTGGTTGTGAGGATAAAATGGAGGAGAGGAGAACGGATGTAAGCTGGCTTGGGTCCCCAGGTGAAGTATAACTGAAGTAAATAAATAGTAGCGTGTGAGAGACCAATAAAAGTCAAGAGGCTAGCTGTTTCCAAGAGCATTCCCATAGACTGATACATACGCGCTTAACAATGGTGGACTGATGTCTGGCAATATCCTGGAAATAGAGTTGCTAACTGGCTTGAGGGGAAATGTTCCTTTAACAGAGGCTTAAAGGTAAAGGTTTCCCTTGCTCAAAAGCCAGTCGAATCCGACTCTAGGGTTGCGGTGCTCATCTCCGTTTCAAAGCCGAAGAGCCAGCGCTATCTGAAGACGTTTCACACATAAAGCCTCTGTTAAAGGGGCAGGGCACTTTTCTCCAGCCTGTTGGCAATCCTGGCTGGAAACTGTATGTTTCCGTCCTTTTATGGAATACCTCGTGGATATATTTAGCTTTAGTTTGGTTAGACAGTGTCATAGATGCAACAAACATGAAATTGAGCCAACTTCAGAGGACGGCGGAAGACAGGAAGGCCTGGCGTGATCTGGTCCATGGGGTCGCAAAGAGTCGGACTCGACTGCGACTGAACAACAACTATTTAGCTTTAACATTATTGTGTACTATTTTAGTAGTACTGAAAAGTACAGGGACACATGATGGGAAAATCAGCGGCAGTGCCCAGCTGAGAGTTTTATATCCAGATGACAACTACTTTTCTAGCTGTGCCACATTGGGGGGGGGGGGGGAGAGGTTTCCACTCAGGAGCCAGTTGCAGAAAAGAAACAAATGAATGAGAATGATTAATGAAAGCACAGAATGCAGAAGCTGCATGTACCAAAATAAAGCATCCCATCAAGTTAAGAGTCTGGCAACTTGCTGGGCCAAGCTGTGTCTTTCAATGGATTAATTAATTAATTATTGTGTGTCAGCAAGCTGCCAATATGTCTTTTCCGTGTATATGAGATGTGTTCCACCCCCCCCCATCTTGCCTTCCCTTAACTGGCTTACACTCTGGTGCGCATGTCCCCCTCACCCTCCAGCGCTCATAGTCAACTGCATTCCTTTCCATGTACGCTAGCGTTGCTTTGTCGCTTAGCTTCTGGGATCTGATGAGATCGGGCTAGCCTGGGCTATCCAGGTCAGGGCTTTCAAATGGACTCACATGGTTGTCCTTAAGAACAGTGCAAATACAGATTTATTTATCCTGCCTTTCTCCCCGATGGGAACCCAAAGCAGCTTACATCATTCTCCTGTCCTCTGTTTTATCCTCACACAACAACCCTGTGAGGTAAGTTAGGTTGAAAGAGACATGGCATGACTAGGGATTCGAACCTGGATTTCTCAGGTCTTAGTCTGGCATTTTAACCAATACATCCCACTGGCATGGCAGAATTTTGAAGATTATGACTGCAATCCTAAAAATACTTTTCTGGGAGTAAACCCCATGGGATTTACTTCTGAGCAGACCTTCCTGGGTTGCTCCATTAGTTGTGTCTTTAAAAAATGTTAGTAGCCATTCTTAAAGGAAGGGGAGGGGTACTCCCCCCCCATGACTTGGAGTACTTAGAGGTAGAAGCAGAAACAGGAGTAGAGAACACTTACGTGCAGTCTGAATGTTAGAGAGCTGGGGATCTCTGGGTTAAAACTGGGATCCATGGGTGGGGACGGTGGTCCATGTGACTCTCTGAGGATCTGATACAGCATGAACAGCAGTGTTACTAATCCTGATCTGGATTGCACAGGCTAGCCCAATCTCGTCAGATCTCGGAAGCTAAAGAGGGTTGGTCCTGGCTAGTATTTGGATGGGTGACTACCAAGGAATACCAGGGGCGTGATGCAGAGGCAGGCAATGGTGAACCACATCTGAAATGTCTCTTGCCATAAAAAAACAAGTTTAGCTCGCCAACTAGTGGTGCATAACGCTGAAAGAGCTAGAACTTCCGGCTGCTGGACAATCTTCAGATTTCCTGGCTATGCTACATACACTGCCATATGATAATTATTGTTAGCAGTGTTACTGCACTGGACTCCACTCTGTTCTTCTGTCTACTGTTAAATAAAGCAGATAGTACAAAGATGCTGCTCGTATCCAGTGATCTCCATTATCCAAAAAGAAATGAACCTGTGCAGCTTCACCCCATTTGGGGATTTATGGAAAATTATTGTGGATGCATTCTATAACCTCCACCCCAGTGTGCAAATATATGGCTATTTTAATTGTTTCTCGAGCAATATGTTGCATATTATCCTATCTTTTTCCAACTATTGATGTCGGCTGATGGTATGTTATTACTTACTGATGTGATACCTGATATTATGTGTTGAACGCATACTTGTAAACCCATGAAGCAGAATAGACCATTGGTTTATTAAGGTCAGCATTGCCTGCTCTGACTGGCAGCTGCTCTCCAAGGTCTTTCCCAGGATGGCGCAGTGGTTCAAGTGTCAGACTAGCATCTGGGAGACCCAGGTCTGAATCCCTGCCCCACCATCGAAGCTTGCTGAGTGACCTTGGGCTGCTCACACAGTCTCAGCCTAACCTACCTCACAGGGTTGTTGTTGTGAGGCTAAAGCAGAGGAGAGGAACCCTTGTAAGTTGCCTTGGGTCCCCCTTGGGGAGAAAAGTGGGGTATAAATATCTAAATAAATAAATGATGTCGTATGTGATCCTTTTAGCTGGAGATGCCAGGGACCTTCTGCATGCTAGGAGATATTCCACCACTGAGCCACAGCCTTTTAAAGAGGAAGGTGCCTTATACTTAGAGCCTTGGTTAGTAGGGTCTACTCTGTCTGGGAGTAGCTCACCAAGGTCACAGGTCGTGGTCTTTCACGTTACTTATATGTTACTCCAGGGGTCCCCAACCTTTTTAACTTGGGAGCAGCTTTGGAATTTTGACACTGTGTGGTGGGTGCAGCCACAAAATGGCTGCCACAGGAGGTGGAGCCAGCCATACAATGGCTGCTGCAGCTTACTTTCAGGCACGTAGTGTTGTTGCCAAAGCAACAAAGCAATTGGAGAGCCAGTTTGGTGTAGTGGTTAGGAGTGCTGACTCTAATCTGGGAGAACCGGGTTTGATTCCCCACTCCTCCACATGCAGCTGCTGGTGTGACCTTGGGTCAGTCATCAGTTCTGTCAGAGCTGTTCTCTCAAGGGCAGTTCTCAAGAGAGCTCTCTCAGCCCCACCTACCTCACAGGGTGTCTGTTGTGGGGAAGGGAAAGGAGATTGTAAACTGCTCTGAGACTCCTTTGAGTAGTGAAGGGCGGGGTATAAATCCAATCTCTTCTCTTTAAAAATCCGCACAGTCCATCAGATCTCCAATGGCCCGTCAGAAGGCAAAAGCCTCACCTACCCTGCCCACTTTCTAAAAACACTTGGTGGGCACCAGGAAAGGTGTTGGTGGGTGCAGTGGTTCCCCCGGGCCCCACGTTGGGGAACCCTGTGTTACACTCTAGCACATTTACGTTGGGTGCTTTTCACAAGGGTCTTTGAATTCTAGCAAAAAACCCTCTAAGAAAGAGAGCATCAAGTAGCCAGAGGAGAGCTTTGAGATTCCCCTTCCTTGCCAGGCCCAGAAGCAGCCGAAATCCCCAGAGCAGGATATCACACTAACTGGGACAATGGCCTGCAATAGCCTTGCCAGCAGTTTCCACTGATTTGTACATGCCCCAGGGGAAGGGAAGCCTTTTAAAAACTTGCCATCTGGCCCGGAGTGAATTATTGATACGGGATACGGGAAAGCAAGCAAAGTGAAACAGCTTTAGTGACTCTGCCCCCAACTCCCTGGCCCTAGCCGAAATGTTATAGGGAAACACGTCTGCCTGCCGCTGCTGAGTCCAGCTCCATGGAGCTAATGGCAGGGTCAAGATTCGATCGTCAGTCTCTGTGGCCAGCTTTGGAGCCTCGCACAAAGTCTTGGTGTGTTTTGCATAAAAACAAAAGGAAAAGGAGCTGGTCCACCATAACCCCAAAGAAACCAAAGGACCTAAACCAGGGTATTGACAAACGAGCTACTGCCATTACCATTATGTGATTATCAGTGTTTGAGATCCTTCCCATTGTTTTGGTGTGTGGTTCGCATTTCAAAAATGCACGTGTTGGTGGAACAGAACTTAAATTGCAGCCCTAAGTGGAGTTGATTTATTCTTATTAATTTAAAACATTTTTATGCCGCCTTTCTGTCTGATTGGGGTCCACAGGGTGGCAAACAAACCATTTGAACAATATAAATTAAAAAATATAAAATAATTCCATTAAAACACATGAACATATTACGTCTTTCTAAGTCCATGGAAGTGTACACTGAACATGGATTGTGCATGCATTCACTGTAATGTATGAACCAGGTTTGTATGTGTACAGGGTATTTAAAGCAGGTGGTACACACATACTGCCTGCCACTTTCTGTTCCTCTCTTCCTAGCTATCTTCTCCCACCCTAGTCTTTGAATCAGGAAGTAAGGAGAGGAAGGATTCTTTCAGAACCCCCTTCCTGCCCACCTTACCTGGGCCTTAAATTCTTAGGGACAGTCTTGGGCATGGGCCAGCCAGGGTTGCCACCAATCCTGCAGCCAGCTGCCCTGAAGTCATCCATGCAGCATGGGGGGGGGGGGAAATGTCTATCCAGCTGGCTCTCTCCCCCTCCCTCCTGGGGGGCAGGGTCAAGGGTGGGGCCTCCTACAATGATTCTGGGGCCTCGTCCATTAATTCTGCTTGGGGCCCCAGAATCTCTAGTACTGCCCCTGTAAATTGTTTCCTAATTCATGCAACTTGCACTGCCTTTTGTCATCCACCTAGTATGGAATGTGGCTCTGGACTTGCTAGTATCAGATCCGAAGTCCTCTTCCATGCTGCGTATTAATTGAGGCTTTCCTTCTTCTCTGTACTTGCTAGTTGACTAGATCAGTGGGTTCTCTAAGTTTTTGAAGCAGGATCCGCTGTACTATTTGGGATCCAATGCTAAGCATTTTGGCAATGAAACCAGAATCTTAAGAGACCTCCCTCTTTTGGCACGTACACCAAGGCCTTTTAGTTTGGGTGGAATACTGCATGTGGGTATGCTCTAGCACATGAAGTGTCTGCCTCCACATCACCAGGATTTTGAAAGGCATAACAAGGTAGGCAGCATAATTCTACTGTGCTTTGCTGTTAATGCAAATTAAAAGGACTGACACCACACCAGGATGACTCCAGATAGAAGATGAGCCTTTAACATTTATTATAAATGTGGCTATTTGCTTGTTTACGTGCAAAGAGGCTTTTCCTTAAACGACCTATAGGCTCCACCTCCTAATTTTTGAAATGGAAACATTGACAATGTAAGAAGAGCCCTGCTGGATCACACTGGTGGTCCAGCTAGTCCAGCATCCTATCTTACACTGTGGCCAACCAGTTACTTTGGAGAGCCAACAACAGGGAAGACCATCTGCTGAACAGGGGAAAGGAAACCTAGACATCTCCCAAGCACATGTGCATACTGTGTGGACCGGCAAGTGTGCACTTTTGTCATTTTCCTTGTCTCGGTACCCTGTAGCCACCACCACCATCACCACCACCAGAGGGGCTTTGGGGAGCTTTTAAAAAAATTGGTAATTGACATATTGCTATAGTGTTACAATACAGTCACTGACTCCAAAGCCACATTAAAAATCCATAATTCACTGTCTAGTTTCAGTGGTGTGGTTCTTACAGCTGTACTAATAGCAGGCTGGAAAATATTGACATCATCCTTGGAGATGTTTCCTGTGCCATCCTATGTAGAGTTACTCCTTTCTAAGTCCACTGATTTGCATGGATTTAGAAGGGGGTAACTCTGCTTAGGATGGCACATATAAGCCGCAGTTCTAATATAAGCTGCAGTTCTAATAACCCTTTCCCAGTAATAGACCGCTTTGAATAAAATGGGGCTTATGCCTGCATAGACTTGCTTAGGATTGGTTCCTTAGGCCTGAACACAAACACAAAGCTTTCTTGAACTGAATCAGAGCATCCGTCCATTGAGGGACAGTGTTGTCAGACTGGCAGTGGCTCTTCAGAGTCTCAGGCAGAGGTTTTTCTCATCATCTACTACTTGATCCTTTGAGCTGGAGATCATGGGCATTGAACCTGGGACCTTTGGCATGCCCAGCATATGCTGTACCACTGAGCCACGTACCTAAGTGCCATCAATTTGCAACCAATTCATGGTAACCCCAGCAAGGGGCTTTCAAGACAAGTCGAAGCAGAGGTGGTTTGCCATTGCTTTCTTCTGCAGTGTCTTCCTTGGTCGTCTCCCTTCCAAGTACTGACCCGGCTTAGCTTCCAAGATCTGATGAGAACAGGCTATACAGGGTCACCTTCCATCCTGGCACTGAGCTGCAACTGTGCAGGACTCTGTCCCTAGGCAATCCCACTTCTGCATTCTGCAACTTACATGCAGTATGCAAATTCAGTAAATGTACATGAGCCCATCACTTAAAACTGGTATTTTTCATAATTGTCTGTTTCCCATATGTTGCACAATTCTGGCTTTGGTAGACATGGAGAAGGGAAATAACTTCGTGCAGAAGACATATGACTGTGGTTAACACTCTAGATATTCCTGCACACACTTCTAATTTCTGTGAATGGAACCAGTTGTATAAACTGGAAAATGCAGAAATATGGATAACATATCTGAATTTTTCCGGTTAAGACATTTTAGCTCTCTGTTCTACTTAAGTCACCAGTGTTTTCTCATCCTCTGGAAGTCAAATCCTAGAAGTGCTCCTCTTGGGACTTCTCACTAGCTGTGCCAAGTACAAAGCCTGTAATACTGATGGCATACGCTCAAAGTAAAGGGTATTTTAGAAAAATGAATGGTACACCTTTAAACTATGATGACCGTTTCACTGAATCTCTAGGAAAAAATCCTTTTATCATCTTTCTAAAAGCCAAGTATGACCCTCATGAGGATAAAAGAAAGCTGCAGGAGAGAGGAGACTAAAGGCTAAAGGCAGATATTGCTGCAAGCCCAGCGGAATTCCCAAGAGTGCAGAAAAATGCAAAACGTTTAAAATGGGTGGGGGGTGTTAAAAAAGCCACGCACAGACATCAGAAACACAAACTGGTTCCTCCACAGCCAAGATCTCATGAGAACATCTTGTTCATACAAAAATCTGTGACAGTTTTCTGTGAAATGTTGGGTTTTGACAAAACCTGGAAACACTTTGGAAAACTGTACCCAGCTGTTTCCCGTGTGAATCGTGTGGGGTTCGGCTTTAATTGTCTGCCAAGTCCTGCAGCTCCCAATGGAGTTATGCAGAAGCCATACTGGATAGTACTAAATGACCTCGGGCGCGAGCATTCTGGTATTTTCTTCCCATGTGGCTATGAGCTCATATAACCTAGGCCTGGATTCTGTGGGGGCCAGATCAGGAACGGAACATGCAAGACAAATGAATTTAAAACCATGTGTCTTTTAACTCAAAACCCTCCACCAGGCAGAACAATAAAGATTTATATTGCTAAACACCCAGTTACTTGAGCAGAAGGTTGCAATAGATTAGTCTCTTAAACGACTGGTTCTGGTTTGCAAAAACTTGGTGGTGTGCCAAGTGCAGCCTCACTAAATTCACTAAAATGTGCTGGACTCTTCCAGTGCCCTCCTTGTGCAAAAGGGATTCAGTTCCAACAAATGGGACAATGCAGGCCACAATCTTTGGCTTGAAAGACAAAGCCCTGCAAAAAAAACAATGGCCCCGGTCACACGGGCCAGATAATGCGGGGGGTGGGGTGGCGGCTCTTTGCGCCGGCGCAATTAGACCGTCCAGAACGCGATCAGCTGCAATGGCGGCACACTGCGGTTTCGTCCGTCAGCACGTACACGTCAAGGAGGACAGCCAGGGGGAAAGTCACGCGCTGGCACGATCACACGGAACGATTCCGTTGGCAGCCCGTGGCAAACCATTTGCTAGTACATTTGTTGAGATACTTTTTAACTGCGCAGCTTTGGCGGCACGCCACGGGTTGGCCACGGGTGTGCTACGCTTGCCAGAAGTTGCGGTGTGATCGCGCCCTGAAAATCCGCCCAGCATTTGTGGCTCTCCCGTGGCAAATTCAGCATGTGAACAGGGCCAATAACAACCCAGTGCATTGGATCTAGACTCAATTTTCCACCAATGGAAGGCCCTTCCTCTGTGGAACAGAACTCGTCTGCCTCTCCCAATATGCTGCAGCCCACTCATCACCCCAAAATGCCGAACAGGAATGGCAGGAGGGGCAAATCAGGGGTCTGTCTGTAGCAGGAAAGGGGAACTGGCGGAATTTGAAATTATTATGATAATACCAGTCACATTAAATTTAAATCTTCTCTTTACTAGTGAAGTTTTCACATGTATTGTTTCCAATCACCTTATTCAAGGTTAAAAGATCCCCCCAAATCTTATCCAGCTTCCCTGGCTCTCCCTCTCCTACTAACCTCTACCCATGGATTCTACTTGGCTCACAGTGTGATCCTAAACAGAGCTGCGCCCTTCTAAACTCATTATTGACTTCAACAGATTTAGAAGGAGAGTAATGCCGTTTATGATAACGCTGTCAATCACCCAGTTCTCACACAACAGGTCTTGCAGGCTAGGAGTCTATTAGGAAGGAATGTAGCTTCCACATAGTTAGAGAGAAACTGACTAAATTCCATTTAGTTTAGAATTTTGTTTCCAGCAGCCTATCAGATGTCCTTGAAAACTCACCACACAAGCAGGTTATGAAGCAGTGGTCACCCTCTGTTTGTCCCTCTGCATCTGGTACACAGAGATATCCTGCCTCTGAATGTGGAGGTTCCATTTAGCTGTTGTGGCTAACAGCTGTTGATATCCCCACCATCCATCTGTTTACCATATGTAAACTATTTCAGCTATTCGCCACCATCGCACTTTTTGATCGTGATTCACTGATTTCATCAATAGTCTTCAAACCAAACGCCAAAGGTCAGAAGCACATGTTTTAGTTGCAGATTATCAAATCCCAATTTTTTTGAGGGTTGGATCAGTTTGCTGGTGAGTGGTTGAACAAAAACAGGGCATCTTTGCTAGGCAAATGCCAAGACCACTAAAATGGTGCACAGTGGAGCTGCCGAAGGAAATTGCCTGCAATCAACTTGGATGTTACAAAATAAAGGTGGTGGGTTTATTTCAGGTCATAATCTTAAAGCCTCCTGTGTAGAATGACAGATTTGCATAGATGAAATAATCTACTCAGCACTATTGTATCTATGCACTTCTGCAGGATGCTGACAAAAAGATATCAGATCAGGGCCAGAAACATCCCTTCCTCCCCACACACAAACCCAGTCTTTTAACATCCAGACTGATAAAGAGTTTTGGTCCTCTGGAGAACATGAAAATTTGCACACTTTGGTTTGTCCTAATGCAAGGTATACCATGTCTTTTGTCTCTGGGTTTTGTTTTGTGTTGCCATAGCTACCTGCAACGTTTCTCCAGAAATAGAACCTTAGAAAGGGCAATGCTTTGCTTTTCGCATTTCCCCCCAAACCTGAAATTGCCCTGTTTGCAATGCCTGTTGTCTCTTGAGTCAAGCACGCCATTAGAATGACTAGCTCACCATTCAAAATGAGCACTTCCGCTGAGTGATTTTGCGTTTGCACAGATGGCAGCATTTGGGGTGGGTAGACACTCCTGGGGGGGGTGCGCGAAATTGTTGGGCTTGCTTGGCTGATGGATGGCACAGGGTCATTATGACCCTTTGGCTAGATGGGCCTTTCTTACATCCAGCGACAGAATAGTTCTCAAATGCCACTGCTCTAAGAGGAGAGTTGGCAACTTTTCAAGGGAAGAGGTGGAAAGGAACATGGTGGAGAAACTGCTGAGAGTGGTCTACAGCTGCCGACAGATGTTCCTTTATGTCCCGGACTCCAAGCCGTGTTTATTGGACATGCAATAAGTCTTCACACAATGGGAAAGGGCTCGGAATTCAGGCGATATTTCATGCCATTCCTGGGCTTGTGTTGGGACTTGTGTTGGGTTTCTCAGCTTGCAAACAGACAGTGTGTTTTAGGAGGGTTGAAGATAGCACGAAAGTGAGCAGTGACTCACAAAAGCTTGTACACCTAACCTCATTTTGTTTTTAGTCTTTAAGGTTGTAATGTATCCGCCATTACCACGTGCGCGACCGTTGGGCCATGCGGTCAAGCACAACCCCAGAGCTTCGTTCCTGTAGAACAATAGCGGAGCGGATCCTAGCCCGCACCAACCAGAGGGCCAGGTCCGCGGCCGAGAGCCAATGGGACTCTCGGCCACTGTAAATAACCTATAGGGTGACCAGGGGGTGTGTTTTGGTGGTGGGTTTCTGTGTATATATACCGGCCTGCGTGCCGGGATCTTCTGTCTTGTTCTTGCTCTAATAAAGTACTCCCTGCTGAATCACTCAACGTTCCGAGTACTTTTCACTGGCGACGAAGGTGGGATTCTACCCTTCCTGAGCAAGACCCGGAGGAGATCAAGCACGCCCCGAGCTCCGATCAAGATAGCTGCGCCGCCGCACGTCAGATCACCGCTCTCCGCACCGCGCCTTGCTCCGCTCCGCCCTCGCCAC